>NW_026558287.1:0-275914 GCF_026930045.1 Uloborus diversus
CTGACTGACTGACCGAGACTGACTGACTGACTGACTGACTGAATGACTGACAGACTGAGACTAAATGAATGACTGCTTGACTGACTGGCTGAAGGACTAACTGACTGACTGAGACTGACTGACAGACTGCCTAACTGACTGAGTGACTGACTGACTGGACTGACTGACTGAGACTGAATGACTGAGTGCTTGACTGATTGACTGTCGGACTGACTGACTGACTTCGCAAAAGGGAAAAATAAAAAAAAAAGAATTATCAAATTAGAAAAAAATATTTGCATTTAAGATTTCCTTTCCGGCCGGGACTCGAACCCAGTACCACGCGCTTGGAACCGAATGGTCTAGCCATTAGGCTATCGGAGCGCTGTCGATGGATGTCTTGAATATAATAAAAACAAAAAATGCACCTTGGTAATTATTGATTCAAACACTTTGAAATTTACAGGTCGAATAATTAAACTGACTCAGAATTTTTCTCCCTACATAAATAATCAATATTCGCAAAAGAGAAAAATTTAAAAAAAAAGAAGAAGAATTTTCAAATTAGAAACTAAAAGTATACATTTAAGATTTTCGTTCAGGCTGGGACTCGACCCCAGTACCACGCGCTTGGAAGCCCAACGGTCTAGCCATTACCCTATCCGAGCTCTGTCGGTCGGAGTTTTAAATATAATAAAAACAAAAAATGCACCTTGGTAATTATTGATTCAAACACTTTGAAATCTGCGGGTCGAAAAATTAAACTGACTCAGAATTTGCTTCCCTACATAAATATTCAATATTTGCAAAGGAAAGAAATTGAAAAAAAAAAGAATTTTCAAATTAGAAAAGAAATATAAACAATGAAGATATTCGCTCCGGCTGGGACTCGAACCCAGGCCACTCGCTTGGAAGACCAGCGGTCTAGCCATTAGGGTATCGGAGTTCTGTCGCGCGGAGTCTTACTGCCTGACTGAGACTGCCTGACTGACAGACTGACTCACTGACTGACTGATACTGACTGACTCATTGACTGACCGAGACTGACTGACTGACTCACTGACTGACCGAGACTGACTGACTAACTGCCTGACTGACTGAGACTGGACTGACTGACTGACTGACTGACTGACTGACTGACTGCTAACTGACTGACTGAGACTGACTGACTGAGACTGACTGACTGACTGCTTGACTGTCTGACTGACTATTTCACTGACTGACTGAATGACTAAATGACTGACTGACACTGACTGACTGACTGCTTGACTGCCTGACTGACTGCTTGACTGACTAACTGACTGGACAGGACTGACCGACTGACTGACTGACAGACTGACTGAATAAGGCTGACTGACTGACTGACTGACAGACTGACTGAATAAGGCTGAATGACTGACTGACTGCCTGACTGACTGACTGATTGAATAAGGCTGAATGACTGACTGACTGCCTGACTGACTGACTGACTGACCGAGACTGACTGACTGACTGACTGAGACTGGACTGGACCTACTGACTGACTGACTGACTGACTGAGACTGACTGACTGCTTGACTGACTAACTGACTGGACAGGACTGACCGACTGACTGACTGACTGACTGCCTGACTGACTGACTGATTGAATGACTGACTGACTGAGACTAAATGACTGACTGCTTGACTGACTGGCTGAAGGACTAACTGATTGACTGAGACTGACTGCCTAACTGACTGAGTGACTGACTGACTGGACTGACTGACTGAGACTGAATGACTGAGTGCTTGACTGATTGACTGTCGGACTGACTGACTGACTTCGCAAAAGGGAAAAATAAAAAAAAAAAAGAATTATCAAATTAGAAAAAAATATTTGCATTTAAGATTTCATTTCCGGCAGGGATTTGAACCCAGGGCGACACGCATGGAAGCCCAACGCTCTCTCCAATATACTATCGGATCTCTGTTGGTCGGTGTCTTAATTATAATAAAAACAAAAAATGCACCTTGGTAATTATTGATCTAAAATCTTTGAAATCTACAAGTCGAATGATTAAACTGATTCAGAATTTTCTTCCGTACATAAATAATCGATATTTGCAAAAGAAAGAAATTGAAAAAAAAAGAATCTTCAAATTACAAAAGAAATATATACATCGAAGATTTTCGTTCCGGCCGGGACTCGAACCCAGTACCACGCGCTTGGAACCGAATGGTCTAGCCATTAGGCTATCGGAGCTCTGTCGATTGAAGTCTTAAATATAATAAAAACAAAAAATGCACCTTTTTAATTATTGATTCAAACACTTTGAAATCTACAGGTCGAATAATTAAACTGACTCAGAATTTTTCTCCCTACATAAATAATCAATATTCGAAAAAGAGAAAAATTAAAAAAAAAGAAGAAGAATTTTCAAATTAGAAACTAAAAATATAAATTGAAGATTTTCGCTCAGGCTGGGACTCGACCCCAGGGCCTTTCGCTTGGAAGCCCACCACTCTAGCCATTAGTCTAGCAGAGCTCTGACGGTCGGAGTTTTAAATATAATAAAATCAAAAAATGCACCTTGGTAATTATTTATCTAAACACTTTGAAATCTGCCGGTCGAAAAATTAAACTGACTCAGAATTTTCTTCCCTACATAAATAATCAATATTTGCAAAGAAAAAAATTGAAAAAAAAAAGAATTTTCAAATTCGAAAAGAAATGTATACATTGAAGATATTCGTTCCGGCTGGGACTCGAACCCACGCAATTCGCTTGGAAGACCAACGGTCTAGCCATTAGCTATCGGAGTTCTGTCGGTCGGAGTCTTACTGCCTGACTGAGACTGCCTGACTGACAGACTGACTGAATGACTGACTCATACTGACTGACTGACTGATACTGACTGACTGACTGATACTGATTGACTGACTGACTGACCGAGACTGACTGACTGACTGACTGAGACTGGACTCGACCTACTGACTGACTGACTGACTGACTGAGACTGACTGACTGACTGACTGACTGAGACTGACTGACTGCTTGACTGACTAACTGACTGGACAGGACTGACCGACTGACTGACTGACTGACTGCCTGACTGACTGACTGATTGAATGACTGACTGACTGAGACTAAATGACTGACTGCTTGACTGACTGGCTGAATGACTAACTGACTGACTGAGACTGACTGACTGAGTGCCTAACTGACTGAGTGACTGAATGACTAACTGACTGATTGACTGCTTAAGTGACTGACTGACTGACTGCTTGACTGACTGACTGGACTGGGCTGACCGACTGACAGACTGACTGGCTGACAGAGACTGACTGATTGACTGTCGGACTGACTGACTGACTTCGCAAAAGGGAAAAATAAAAAAAATTTATCAAATTAGAAAAAAATACATGCATTTAAGATTTTCTTTCCGGCTGGGATTCGAACCTAGGGCCAAACGCATGGAAGCCCAACGCTCTCGCCAATGGACTATCGGATCTCGGTTGGCCGATGTCTTAATTATAATAAAAACAAAAAATGCACGTTGGTAATTATTGATCTAAAATCTTTGAAATCTACAGGTCGAATAATTAAACTGACTCAGAATTTTCTTCCGTACATAAATAATCGATATTTGCAAAAGAAAGAAAATGAAAAAAAAAATATTTTCAAATTAGAAAAGAAATATATACATTGAAGATTTTCGTTCTGGCCGGGAGTCGAACCCAGTACCACGTGCTTGGAACCCAACAGTCTAGCCTTTAGGCTATCGGAGCACTGTCGATGGAAGTCTTAAATATAATAAAAACAAAAAATGCACCTTGGTAATTATTGATTCAAACACTTTGAAATTTACAGGTCGAATAATTAAACTGACTCAGAATTTTTCTCCCTACTTAAATAATCAATATTCGCAAAAGAGAAAAATTAAAAAAAAAGAAGAAGAATTTTCAAAGTAGAAACTAAAAGTATACTTTGAAGATTTTCGTTCAGGCTGGGTCTCGAACCCAGGGCCACTCGCTTGGAAGCCTAACACTCTGGCCATTAGTCTATGGGAGCTCTGTCGGTGGGAGTTTTAAATATAATAAAAGCAAAAAATGCACCTTGGTAATTTATTGATTCAAACACTTTGAAATCTGCGGGTCGAAAAATTAAACTGACTCAGAATTTTCTTCCCTACATAAATAATGAATACTTGTAAAAGAGAAAAATTGAAAAAAAAGAAGAACAATTTTCAAATTGGAAACAAAAAATATAAATTGAAAATTTTCGTTCAGGCTGGGACTCGAACCCAGGGCCACTCGCTTGGAAGCCCAACACTCTAACCATTAGTCTATCGGAGCTCTGTAGGTCGGAGTTTTAAATATAATAAAAACAAAAATGCACCTTGGTAATTATTTATTTAATCACTTTGAAATCTGCCGGTCGAAAAATTAAACTGACTCAGAATTTTCTTCCCTACATAAATAATCAATATTTGCAAAGGAAAGAAATTGAAAAAAAAAAGAATTTTCAAATTAGAAAAGAAATATAAACATTGAAGATCTCCGGCTGGGACTCGAACCCAGGCCACTCGCTTGGAAGACCAGCGGTCTAGCCATTAGGCTATCGGAGTTCTGTCTCGCGGAGTCTTACTGCCTGACTGAGACTGCCTGACTGACAGACTGACTCACTGACTGAATGATACTGACTGACTCACTGACTGACCGAGACTGACTGACTGACTCACTGACTGACCGAGACTGACTGACTAACTGCCTGACTGACTGAGACTGGACTGACTGACTGACTGACTGAGACTGACTGACTGCTTGACTGTATGACTGACTATTTCACTGAATGACTAAATGACTGACTGAATGACTAAATGACTGACTGACACTGACTGACTGACTGCTTGACTGCCTGACTGACTGCTTGACTGCCTGACTGACTGGACAGGACTGACCGACTGACTGAATAAGGCTGACTGACTGACTGACTGACAGACTGACTGAATAAGGCTGACTGACTGACTGACTGCCTGACTGACTGACTGAATGACTGACTGACTGACTGACCGAGACTGACTGAATGACTGACTGACTGACTGACCGAGACTGACTGACTGACTGACTGAGACTGGACTGGACTGACTGACAAACTGACTGACTGACTGACTGAGACTGACTGACTGACTGACTGAAACTGACTGACTGCTTGACTGACTAACTGACTGGACAGGACTGACCGACTGACTGACTGACTGACTGCCTGACTGACTGACTGACTCAATGACTGACTGACTGAGACTAAATGACTGACTGCTTGACTGACTGGCTGAAGGACTAACTGACTGACTGAGACAGACTGACTGACTGCTTAACTGACTGAGTGACTGACTGACTGGACTGACTGACTGAGACTGAATGACTGAGTGCTTGACTGATTGACTGTCGGACTGACTGACTGACTTCGCAAAAGGGAAAAATAAAAAAAAAAAAGAATTATAAAATTAGAAAAAAATATTTGCATTTAAGATTTCCTTTCCGGCTGGGATTTGAACCCAGGGCGACACGCATGTAAGCCCAACGCTCCCGCCAATATACTATCGGATCTTTGTTGGTCGGTGTCTTAATTATAATAAAAACAAAAAATGCACCTTGGTAATTATTGATCTAAAATCTTTGAAATCTAAAGGTCGAATGATTAAACTGACCCAAAATTTTCTTCCGTACATAAATAATCGATATTTGCAAAAGAAAGAAATTGAAAAAAAAAAGAATCTTCAAATTAGAAAAGAAATATATACATTGAAGATTTTCGTTCAGGCTGGGACTCGAACCCAGGGCCACTCGCTTGGAAGCACAACACTCTGACCATTAGTCTATCGGAGCTCTGTCAGTCGGAGTTTTAAATATAATAAAAACAAAAATGCACCTTGGTAATTATTTATTTAAACACTTTGAAATCTGCCGGTCGAAAAATTAAACTGACTCAGAATTTTCTTCCCTACATAAATAATCAATATTTGCAAAGAAAAAAATTGAAAAAAAAAAGAATTTTGAAATTAGAAAAGAAATATAAACATTGAAGATATTCGCTCCGGCTGGTTCTCGAACCCAGGACACTCGCTTGGAAGACCAGCGGTCTAGCCATTAGGCTATCGGAGTTCTGTCGCGCGGAGTCTTACTGCCTGACTGAGACTGCCTGACTGACAGACTGACTCACTGACTGACTGATACTGACTGACTCACTGACTGACCGAGACTGACTGACTGACCGAGACTGACTGACTAACTGCCTGACTGACTGAGACTGGACTGACAGACTGACTGACTGACTGACTAACTGACTGACTGAGACTGACTGACTGACTGCTTGACTGTATGACTGACTATTTCACTGACTGACTGACTGGACAGGACTGACCGACTGACTGACTGACAGACTGACTGAATAAGGCTGACTGACTGACTGACTGACAGACTGACTGAATAAGGCTGAATGACTGACTGACTGCCTGACTGACTGAATAAGGCTGAATGACTGACTGACTGCCTGACTGACTGACTGACTGAATGACTGACTGACTGACTGACCGAGACTGACTGACTGACTGACTGAGACTGGACTGGACTGACTGACTGACTGACTGACTGACTGAGACTGACTGACTGAGACTGACTGACTGCTTGACTGACTAACTGACTGGACAGGACTGACCGACTGACTGACTGACTGACTGCCTGACTGACTGACTGACTGCCTGACTGACTGACTGACTGAATGACTGACTGACTGAGACTAAATGACTGACTGCTTGACTGACTGGCTGAAGGACTAACTGACTGACTGAGACTGACTGACTGACTGCCTAACTGACTGAGTGACTGACTGACTGGACTGACTGACTGAGACTGAATGACTGAGTGCTTGACTGATTGACTGTCGGACTGACTGACTGACTTCGCAAAAGGGAAAAATAAAAAAAAAAAGAATTATCAAATTAGAAAAAAATATTTGCATTTAAGATTTCCTTTCCGGCTGGGATTTGAACTCAGGGCGACACGCATGGAAGCCCAACGCTCTCGCCAATATACTATCGGATCTCTGTTGGTCGGTGTCTTAATTATAATAAAAACAAAAAATGCACCTTGGTAATTATTGATCTAAAATCTTTGAAATCTACAAGTCGAATGATTAAACTGATTCAGAATTTTCTTCCGTACATAAATAATCGATATTTGCAAAAGAAAGAAATTGAAAAAAAAAGAATCTTCAAATTACAAAAGAAATATATACATCGAAGATTTTCGTTCCGGCCGGGACTCGAACCCAGTACCACGCGCTTGGAACCGAATGGTCTAGCCATTAGGCTATCGGAGCTCTGTCGATTGAAGTCTTAAATATAATAAAAACAAAAAATGCACCTTTTTAATTATTGATTCAAACACTTTGAAATCTACAGGTCGAATAATTAAACTGACTCAGAATTTTTCTCCCTACATAAATAATCAATATTCGAAAAAGAGAAAAATTAAAAAAAAAGAAGAAGAATTTTCAAATTAGAAACTAAAAATATAAATTGAAGATTTTCGCTCAGGCTGGGACTCGACCCCAGGGCCTTTCGCTTGGAAGCCCACCACTCTAGCCATTAGTCTAGCAGAGCTCTGACGGTCGGAGTTTTAAATATAATAAAATCAAAAAATGCACCTTGGTAATTATTTATCTAAACACTTTGAAATCTGCCGGTCGAAAAATTAAACTGACTCAGAATTTTCTTCCCTACATAAATAATCAATATTTGCAAAGAAAAAAATTGAAAAAAAAAAGAATTTTCAAATTCGAAAAGAAATGTATACATTGAAGATATTCGTTCCGGCTGGGACTCGAACCCACGCAATTCGCTTGGAAGACCAACGGTCTAGCCATTAGCTATCGGAGTTCTGTCGGTCGGAGTCTTACTGCCTGACTGAGACTGCCTGACTGACAGACTGACTGAATGACTGACTCATACTGACTGACTGACTGATACTGACTGACTGACTGATACTGATTGACTGACTGACTGACCGAGACTGACTGACTGACTGACTGAGACTGGACTCGACCTACTGACTGACTGACTGACTGACTGAGACTGACTGACTGACTGACTGACTGAGACTGACTGACTGCTTGACTGACTAACTGACTGGACAGGACTGACCGACTGACTGACTGACTGACTGCCTGACTGACTGACTGATTGAATGACTGACTGACTGAGACTAAATGACTGACTGCTTGACTGACTGGCTGAATGACTAACTGACTGACTGAGACTGACTGACTGAGTGCCTAACTGACTGAGTGACTGAATGACTAACTGACTGATTGACTGCTTAAGTGACTGACTGACTGACTGCTTGACTGACTGACTGGACTGGGCTGACCGACTGACAGACTGACTGGCTGACAGAGACTGACTGATTGACTGTCGGACTGACTGACTGACTTCGCAAAAGGGAAAAATAAAAAAAATTTATCAAATTAGAAAAAAATACATGCATTTAAGATTTTCTTTCCGGCTGGGATTCGAACCTAGGGCCAAACGCATGGAAGCCCAACGCTCTCGCCAATGGACTATCGGATCTCGGTTGGCCGATGTCTTAATTATAATAAAAACAAAAAATGCACGTTGGTAATTATTGATCTAAAATCTTTGAAATCTACAGGTCGAATAATTAAACTGACTCAGAATTTTCTTCCGTACATAAATAATCGATATTTGCAAAAGAAAGAAAATGAAAAAAAAAATATTTTCAAATTAGAAAAGAAATATATACATTGAAGATTTTCGTTCTGGCCGGGAGTCGAACCCAGTACCACGTGCTTGGAACCCAACAGTCTAGCCTTTAGGCTATCGGAGCACTGTCGATGGAAGTCTTAAATATAATAAAAACAAAAAATGCACCTTGGTAATTATTGATTCAAACACTTTGAAATTTACAGGTCGAATAATTAAACTGACTCAGAATTTTTCTCCCTACTTAAATAATCAATATTCGCAAAAGAGAAAAATTAAAAAAAAAGAAGAAGAATTTTCAAAGTAGAAACTAAAAGTATACTTTGAAGATTTTCGTTCAGGCTGGGTCTCGAACCCAGGGCCACTCGCTTGGAAGCCTAACACTCTGGCCATTAGTCTATGGGAGCTCTGTCGGTGGGAGTTTTAAATATAATAAAAGCAAAAAATGCACCTTGGTAATTTATTGATTCAAACACTTTGAAATCTGCGGGTCGAAAAATTAAACTGACTCAGAATTTTCTTCCCTACATAAATAATGAATACTTGTAAAAGAGAAAAATTGAAAAAAAAGAAGAACAATTTTCAAATTGGAAACAAAAAATATAAATTGAAAATTTTCGTTCAGGCTGGGACTCGAACCCAGGGCCACTCGCTTGGAAGCCCAACACTCTAACCATTAGTCTATCGGAGCTCTGTAGGTCGGAGTTTTAAATATAATAAAAACAAAAATGCACCTTGGTAATTATTTATTTAATCACTTTGAAATCTGCCGGTCGAAAAATTAAACTGACTCAGAATTTTCTTCCCTACATAAATAATCAATATTTGCAAAGGAAAGAAATTGAAAAAAAAAAGAATTTTCAAATTAGAAAAGAAATATAAACATTGAAGATCTCCGGCTGGGACTCGAACCCAGGCCACTCGCTTGGAAGACCAGCGGTCTAGCCATTAGGCTATCGGAGTTCTGTCTCGCGGAGTCTTACTGCCTGACTGAGACTGCCTGACTGACAGACTGACTCACTGACTGAATGATACTGACTGACTCACTGACTGACCGAGACTGACTGACTGACTCACTGACTGACCGAGACTGACTGACTAACTGCCTGACTGACTGAGACTGGACTGACTGACTGACTGACTGAGACTGACTGACTGCTTGACTGTATGACTGACTATTTCACTGAATGACTAAATGACTGACTGAATGACTAAATGACTGACTGACACTGACTGACTGACTGCTTGACTGCCTGACTGACTGCTTGACTGCCTGACTGACTGGACAGGACTGACCGACTGACTGAATAAGGCTGACTGACTGACTGACTGACAGACTGACTGAATAAGGCTGACTGACTGACTGACTGCCTGACTGACTGACTGAATGACTGACTGACTGACTGACCGAGACTGACTGAATGACTGACTGACTGACTGACCGAGACTGACTGACTGACTGACTGAGACTGGACTGGACTGACTGACAAACTGACTGACTGACTGACTGAGACTGACTGACTGACTGACTGAAACTGACTGACTGCTTGACTGACTAACTGACTGGACAGGACTGACCGACTGACTGACTGACTGACTGCCTGACTGACTGACTGACTGAATGACTGACTGACTGAGACTAAATGACTGACTGCTTGACTGACTGGCTGAAGGACTAACTGACTGACTGAGACAGACTGACTGACTGCTTAACTGACTGAGTGACTGACTGACTGGACTGACTGACTGAGACTGAATGACTGAGTGCTTGACTGATTGACTGTCGGACTGACTGACTGACTTCGCAAAAGGGAAAAATAAAAAAAAAAAAGAATTATAAAATTAGAAAAAAATATTTGCATTTAAGATTTCCTTTCCGGCTGGGATTTGAACCCAGGGCGACACGCATGTAAGCCCAACGCTCCCGCCAATATACTATCGGATCTTTGTTGGTCGGTGTCTTAATTATAATAAAAACAAAAAATGCACCTTGGTAATTATTGATCTAAAATCTTTGAAATCTAAAGGTCGAATGATTAAACTGACCCAAAATTTTCTTCCGTACATAAATAATCGATATTTGCAAAAGAAAGAAATTGAAAAAAAAAAGAATCTTCAAATTAGAAAAGAAATATATACATTGAAGATTTTCGTTCAGGCTGGGACTCGAACCCAGGGCCACTCGCTTGGAAGCACAACACTCTGACCATTAGTCTATCGGAGCTCTGTCAGTCGGAGTTTTAAATATAATAAAAACAAAAATGCACCTTGGTAATTATTTATTTAAACACTTTGAAATCTGCCGGTCGAAAAATTAAACTGACTCAGAATTTTCTTCCCTACATAAATAATCAATATTTGCAAAGAAAAAAATTGAAAAAAAAAAGAATTTTGAAATTAGAAAAGAAATATAAACATTGAAGATATTCGCTCCGGCTGGTTCTCGAACCCAGGACACTCGCTTGGAAGACCAGCGGTCTAGCCATTAGGCTATCGGAGTTCTGTCGCGCGGAGTCTTACTGCCTGACTGAGACTGCCTGACTGACAGACTGACTCACTGACTGACTGATACTGACTGACTCACTGACTGACCGAGACTGACTGACTGACCGAGACTGACTGACTAACTGCCTGACTGACTGAGACTGGACTGACAGACTGACTGACTGACTGACTAACTGACTGACTGAGACTGACTGACTGACTGCTTGACTGTATGACTGACTATTTCACTGACTGACTGACTGGACAGGACTGACCGACTGACTGACTGACAGACTGACTGAATAAGGCTGACTGACTGACTGACTGACAGACTGACTGAATAAGGCTGAATGACTGACTGACTGCCTGACTGACTGAATAAGGCTGAATGACTGACTGACTGCCTGACTGACTGACTGACTGAATGACTGACTGACTGACTGACCGAGACTGACTGACTGACTGACTGAGACTGGACTGGACTGACTGACTGACTGACTGACTGACTGAGACTGACTGACTGAGACTGACTGACTGCTTGACTGACTAACTGACTGGACAGGACTGACCGACTGACTGACTGACTGACTGCCTGACTGACTGACTGACTGCCTGACTGACTGACTGACTGAATGACTGACTGACTGAGACTAAATGACTGACTGCTTGACTGACTGGCTGAAGGACTAACTGACTGACTGAGACTGACTGACTGACTGCCTAACTGACTGAGTGACTGACTGACTGGACTGACTGACTGAGACTGACTGACTGCTTGACTGACTAACTGACTGGACAGGACTGACCGACTGACTGACTGACTGACTGCCTGACTGACTGACTGACTGAATGACTGACTGACTGAGACTAAATGACTGACTGCTTGACTGACTGGCTGAAGGACTAACTGACTGACTGAGACTGACTGACTGACTGCCTAACTGACTGAGTGACTGACTGACTGGACTGACTGACTGAGACTGAATGACTGAGTGCTTGACTGATTGACTGTCGGACTGACTGACTGACTTCGCAAAAGGGAAAAATAAAAAAAAAAAGAATTATCAAATTAGAAAAAAATATTTGCATTTAAGATTTCCTTTCCGGCTGGGATTTGAACTCAGGGCGACACGCATGGAAGCCCAACGCTCTCGCCAATATACTATCGGATCTCTGTTGGTCGGTGTCTTAATTATAATAAAAACAAAAAAATGCACCTTGGTAATTATTGATCTAAAATCTTTGAAATCTACAGGTCGAATAATTAAACTGACTCAGAATTTTCTTCCGTACATAAATAATCGACATTTGCAAAAGAAAGAAAAAGAAAAATAAAGAATTTTCAAATTAGAAACTAAAAGTATACATTGAAGATTTTCGTTCAGGCTGGGACTCGAACCCAGTACCACGCGCTTGGAAGCCCAACGGTCTAGCCATTAGGCTATCGGAGCTCTGTCGGTCGGAGTTTTAAATATAATAAAAACAAAAAATGCACCTTGGTAATTATTGATTCAAACACTTTGAAATCTGCGGGTCGAAAAATTAAACTGACTCAGAATTTTCTTCCCTACATAAATAATCAATACTCGTAAAAGAGAAAAGTTTAAAAAAAGAAGAAGAATTTTCAAATTAGAAACTAAAAATATACATTGAAGATTTTCGTTCAGGCTGGGACTCGAACCCAGGCCACTCGCTTGGAAGACCAGCGGTCTAGCCATTAGGCTATCGGAGTTCTGTCGCGCGGAGTCTTACTGCCTGACTGAGACTGCCTGACTCACTGACTGACTGATACTGACTGACTGGCTGACTCACTGACTGACCGAGACTGACTGACTGACCGAGACTGACTGACTAACTGCCTGACTGACTAACTGCCTGACTGACTGAGACTGAACTGACTGACTGACTGACTGACTGACTAACTGACTGACTGTGACTGACTGACTGACTGCTTGACTGTCTGACTGACTATTTCACTGACTGACTGAATGACTAAATGACTGACTGACACTGACTGACTGACTGCTTGACTGCCTGACTGACTGCTTGACTGCCTGACTGACTGGACAGGACTGACCGACTGACTGAATAAGGCTGACTGACTGACTGACTGACAGACTGACTGAATAAGGCTGACTGACTGACTGACTGCCTGACTGACTGACTGAATGACTGACTGACTGACTGACCGAGACTGACTGACTGACTGACTGAGACTGGACTGGACTGACTGACAAACTGACTGACTGACTGACTGAGACTGACTGACTGACTGACTGAAACTGACTGACTGCTTGACTGACTAACTGACTGGACAGGACTGACCGACTGACTGACTGACTGACTGCCTGACTGACTGACTGACTGAATGACTGACTGACTGAGACTAAATGACTGACTGCTTGACTGACTGGCTGAAGGACTAACTGACTGACTGAGACAGACTGACTGACTGCCTAAATGACTGAGTGACTGACTGACTGGACTGACTGACTGAGACTGAATGACTGAGTGCTTGACTGATTGACTGTCGGACTGACTGACTGACTTCGCAAAAGGGAAAAATAAAAAAAAAAGAATTATAAAATTAGAAAAAAATATTTGCATTTAAGATTTCCTTTCCGGCTGGGATTTGAACCCAGGGCGACACGCATGTAAGCCCAACGCTCTCGCCAATATACTATCGGATCTCTGTTGGTCGGTGTCTTAATTATAATAAAAACAAAAAATGCACCTTAGTAATTATTGATCTAAAATCTTTGAAATCTAAAGGTCGAATGATTAAACTGACCCAGAATTTTCTTCCGTACATAAATAATCGATATTTGCAAAAGAAAGAAATTGAAAAAAAAAAGAATCTTCAAATTAGAAAAGAAATATATACATTGAAGATTTTCGTTCAGGCTGGGACTCGAACCCAGGGCCACTCGCTTGGAAGCACAACACTCTGACCATTAGTCTATCGGAGCTCTGTCAGTCGGAGTTTTAAATATAATAAAAACACAAATGCACCTTGGTAATTATTTATTTAAACACTTTGAAATCTGCCGGTCGAAAAATTAAACTGACTCAGAATTTTCTTCCCTACATAAATAATCAATATTTGCAAAGGAAAGAAATTGAAAAAAAAAAAAAGAATTTTCAAATTAGAAACTAAAAGTATACATTGAAGATTTTCGTTCAGGCTGGGACTCGAACCCAGTACCACGCGCTTGGAAGCCCAACGGTCTAGCCATTAGGCTATCGGAGCTCTGTCGGTCGGAGTTTTAAATATAATAAAAACAAAAAATGCACCTTGGTAATTATTGATTCAAACACTTTGAAATCTGCGGGTCGAAAAATTAAACTGACTCAGAATTTTCTTCCCTACATAAATAATCAATACTCGTAAAAGAGAAAAGTTTAAAAAAAGAAGAAGAATTTTCAAATTAGAAACTAAAAATATACATTGAAGATTTTCGTTCAGGCTGGGACTCGAACCCAGGCCACTCGCTTGGAAGACCAGCGGTCTAGCCATTAGGCTATCGGAGTTCTGTCGCGCGGAGTCTTACTGCCTGACTGAGACTGCCTGACTCACTGACTGACTGATACTGACTGACTGACTGACTCACTGACTGACCGAGACTGACTGACTAACTGCCTGACTGACTAACTGCCTGACTGACTGAGACTGAACTGACTGACTGACTGACTGACTGACTAACTGACTGACTGAGACTGACTGACTGACTGCTTGACTGTCTGACTGACTATTTCACTGACTGACTGAATGACTAAATGACTGACTGACACTGACTGACTGACTGCTTGACTGCCTGACTGACTGCTTGACTGCCTGACTGACTGGACAGGACTGACCGACTGACTGAATAAGGCTGACTGACTGACTGACTGACAGACTGACTGAATAAGGCTGACTGACTGACTGACTGCCTGACTGACTGACTGAATGACTGACTGACTGACTGACCGAGACTGACTGATTGACTGACTGAGACTGGACTGGACTGACTGACAAACTGACTGACTGACTGACTGAGACTGACTGACTGACTGACTGAAACTGACTGACTGCTTGACTGACTAACTGACTGGACAGGACTGACCGACTGACTGACTGACTGACTGCCTGACTGACTGACTGACTGAATGACTGACTGACTGAGACTAAATGACTGACTGCTTGACTGACTGGCTGAAGGACTAACTGACTGACTGAGACAGACTGACTGACTGCCTAACTGACTGAGTGACTGACTGACTGGACTGACTGACTGAGACTGAATGACTGAGTGCTTGACTGATTGACTGTCGGACTGACTGACTGACTTCGCAAAAGGGAAAAATAAAAAAAAAGAATTATAAAATTAGAAAAAAATATTTGCATTTAAGATTTCCTTTCCGGCTGGGATTTGAACCCAGGGCGACACGCATGTAAGCCCAACGCTCTCGCCAATATACTATCGGATCTCTGTTGGTCGGTGTCTTAATTATAATAAAAACAAAAAATGCACCTTAGTAATTATTGATCTAAAATCTTTGAAATCTAAAGGTCGAATGATTAAACTGACCCAGAATTTTCTTCCGTACATAAATAATCGATATTTGCAAAAGAAAGAAATTGAAAAAAAAAGAATCTTCAAATTAGAAAAGAAATATATACATTGAAGATTTTCGTTCAGGCTGGGACTCGAACCCAGGGCCACTCGCTTGGAAGCACAACACTCTGACCATTAGTCTATCGGAGCTCTGTCAGTCGGAGTTTTAAATATAATAAAAACACAAATGCACCTTGGTAATTATTTATTTAAACACTTTGAAATCTGCCGGTCGAAAAATTAAACTGACTCAGAATTTTCTTCCCTACATAAATAATCAATATTTGCAAAGGAAAGAAATTGAAAAAAAAAAAGAATTTTCAAATTAGAAAAGAAATATATACATTGAAGATATTCGCTCCGGCTGGGACTCGAACCCAGGCCACTCGCTTGGAAGACCAGCGGTCTAGCCATTAGGCTATCGGAGTTCTGTCGCGCGGAGTCTTACTGCCTGACTGACACTGCCTGACTGACAGACTGACTCACTGACTGACTGATACTGACTGACTGACTGACTCACTGACTGACCGAGACTGACTGACTGACTCACTGACTGATCGAGACTGACTGACTAACTGCCTGACTGACTGAGACTGGACTGACTGACTGACTGACTGACTGACTAACTGACTGACTGAGACTGACTGACTGACTGCTTGACTGTATGACTGACTATTTCAATGACTGACTGAATGACTAAATGACTGACTGACACTGAGTGACTGACTGCTTGACTGCCTGACTGACTGACACTGACTGACTGACTGCTTGACTGCTTGACTGACTGCTTGACTGACTAACTGACTGGACAGGACTGACCGACTGACTGACTGACAGACTGACTGAATAAGGCTGACTGACTGACTGACTGACAGACTGACTGAATAAGGCTGAATGACTGATTGAATAAGGCTGAATGACTGACTGACTGCCTGACTGACTGACTGACTGAATGACTGATTGACTGACTGACCGAGACTGACTGACTGACTGACTGAGACTGGACTGGACTGGACTGACTGACTGACTGACTGACTGAGACTGACTGACTGACTGACTGACTGAGACTGACTGACTGCTTGACTGACTAACTGACTGGACAGGACTGACCGACTGACTGACTGACTGACTGCCTGACTGACTGACTGACTGAATGACTGACTGACTGAATGACTGACTGACTGAGACTAAATGACTGACTGCTTGACTGACTGGCTGAAGGACTAACTGACTGACTCAGACTGACTGACTGACTGCCTAACTGACTGAGTGACTGACTGACTGGACTGACTGACTGAGACTGAATGACTGAGTGCTTGACTGATTGACTGTCGGACTGACTGACTGACTTCGCAAAAGGGAAAAATAAAAAAAAAAGAATTATCAAATTAGAAAAAAATATTTGCATTTAAGATTTCCTTTCCGGCTGGGATTTGAACTCAGGGCGACACGCATGGAAGCCCAACGCTCGCGCCAATATACTATCGGATCTCTGTTGGTCGGTGTCTTATAATAAAAACAAAAAATGCACCTTGGTAATTATTGATCTAAAATCTTTGAAATCTACAGGTCGAATAATTAAACTGACTCAGAATTTTCTTCCGTACATAAATAATCGACATTTGCAAAAGAAAGAGAATGAAAAATAAAGAATTTTCAAATTAGAAAAGAAATATATACATCGAAGATTTTCGTTCCGGCCGGGACTCGAACCCAGTACCACGCGTTTGGAACCGAATGGTCTAGCCATTAGGCTATCGGAGCTCTGTCGATGAAAGTCTTGAATGTAAAAAAAACAAAAAATGCACCTTGGTAATTATTGATTCAAACACTTTGAAAGTTACAGGTCGAATAATTAAACTGACTCAGAATTTTTCTCCCTACATAAATAATCAATATTCGCAAAAGAGAAAAATTAAAAAAAAAAGAAGAAGAATTTTCAAACTAGAAACTAAAAGTATACATTTAAGATTTTCGTTCAGGCTGGGACTTGAACCCAGTACCACGCGCTTGGAAGCCCAACGGTCTAGCCATTAGCTATCGGAGTTCTGTCGGTCGGAGTCTTACTGCCTGACTGAGACTGCCTGACTGACAGTCTGACTGAATGACTGACTCATACTGACTGACTGACTGATACTGACTGACTGACTGATACTGATTGACTGACTGACTCACTGACTGACCGAGACTGACTGACTGACCGAGACTGACTGACTGACTGCCTGAGACTGGACTGGACTGACTGACTGAATGACTGAGACTAAATGACTGACTGCTTGACTGACTGGCTGAATGACTAACTGACTGACTGAGACTGACTGACTGAGTGCCTAACTGACTGAGTGACTGAATGACTAACTGACTGATTGACTGCTTAAGTGACTGACTAACTAACTGCTTGACTGACTGACTGGACTGGACTGACCGACTGACAGACTGACTGGCTGACAGAGACTGACTGATTGATTGTCGGACTGACTGACTGACTTCGCAAAAGGGAAAAATAAAAAAAAAAATTATCAAATTAGAAAAAAATACATGCATTTAAGATTTTCTTTCCGGCTGGGACTCGACCCCAGGGCCTTTCGCTTGGAAGCCCACCACTCTAGCCATTAGTCTAGCAGAGCTCTGACGGTCGGAGTTTTAAATATAATAAAATCAAAAAATGCACCTTGGTAATTATTTATCTAAACACTTTGAAATCTGCCGGTCGAAAAATTAAACTGACTCAGAATTTTCTTCCCTACATAAATAATCAATATTTGCAAAGAAAAAAATTGAAAAAAAAAAAGAATTTTCAAATTCGAAAAGAAATATATACATTGAAGATATTCGTTCCGGCTGGGACTCGAACACAGGCCATTCGCTTGGAAGACCAACGGTCTAGCCATTAGCTATCGGAGCTCTGTCGGTCGGAGTTTTAAATATAATAAAAACAAAAAATGCACCTTGGTAATTATTGATTCAAACACTTTGAAATCTGCGGGTCGAAAAATTAAACTGACTCAGAATTTTCTTCCCTACATAAATAATCAATACTCGTAAAAGAGAAAAATTTAAAAGAAAGAAGAAGAATTTTCAAATTAGAAACTAAAAATATACATTGAAGATTTTCGTTCAGGCTGGGACTCGAACCCAGGGCCACTCGCTTGGAAGCACAACACTCTGACCATTAGTCTATCGGAGCTCTGGCGGTCGGAGTTTTAAATATAATAAAAACAAAAATGCACCTTGGTAATTATTTATTTAAACAGTTTGAAATCTGCCGGTCGAAAAATTAAACTGGCTCAGAATTTTCTTCCCTACATAAATAATCAATATTTGCAAAGGAAAGAAATTGAAAAAAAAAAAGAATTTTCAAATTAGAAAAGAAATATATACATTGAAGATATTCGCTCCGGCTGGACTCGAACCCAGGCCACTCGCTTGGAAGACCAGCGGTCTAGCCATTAGGCTATCGGAGTTCTGTCGCGCGGAGTCTTACTGCCTGACTGACAGACTGACTCACTGACTGACTGATACTGACTGACTGACTGACTCACTGACTGACCGAGACTGACTGACTGACTCACTGACTGACCGAGACTGACTAACTTTCTGACTGACTGAGACTGGACTGACTGACTGACTGACTGACTGACTGACTGACTGTCTGACTAACTGACTGACTGAGACTGACTGACTGACTGCTTGACTGTATGACTGACTATTTCACTGACTGACTGAATGACTAAATGACTGACTGACACTGACTGACTGACTGCTTGACTGCCTGACTGACTGACACTGACTGACTGACTGCTTGACTGACCAACTGACTGGACAGGACTGACCGACTGACTGACTGACAGACTGACTGAATAAGGCTGACTGACTGACTGACTGACAGACTGACTGAATAAGGCTGAATGACTGATTGAATAAGGCTGAATGACTGACTGACTGCCTGACTGACTGACTGAATGACTGATTGACTGACTGACCGAGACTGACTGACTGACTGACTGAGACTGGACTGGACTGACTGACTGACTGACTGACTGACTGAGACTGACTGACTGACTGACTGACTGTGACTGACTGACTGCTTGACTGACTAACTGACTGGACAGGACTGACCGACTGACTGACTGACTGACTGCTTGACTGACTGACTGACTGAATGACTGACTGACTGAGACTAAATGACTGACTGCTTGACTGACTGGCTGAAGTACTAACTGACTGACTCAGACTGACTGACTGACTGCCTAACTGACTGAGTGACTGACTGACTGGACTGACTGACTGAGACTGAATGACTGAGTGCTTGACTGATTGACTGTCGGACTGACTGACTGACTTCGCAAAAGGGAAAAATAAAAAAAAAAGAATTATCAAATTAGAAAAAAATATTTTCATTTACGATTTCCTTTCCGGCTGGGATTTGAACTCAGGGCGACACGCATGGAAGCCCAACGCTCTCGCCAATATACTATCGGATCTCTGTTGGTCGGTGTCTTATAATAAAAACAAAAAATGCACCTTGGTAATTATTGATCTAAAATCTTTGAAATCTACAGGTCGAATAATTAAACTGACTCAGAATTTTCTTCCGTACATAAATAATCGACATTTGCAAAAGAAAGAAAATGAAAAATAAAGAATTTTCAAATTAGAAAAGAAATATATACATCGAAGATTTTCGTTCCGGCCGGGACTCGAACCCAGTACCACGCGTTTGGAACCGGATGGTCTAGCCATTAGGCTATCGGAGCTCTGTCGATGGAAGTCTTGAATGTAATAAAAACAAAAAATGCACCTTGGTAATTATTGATTCAAACACTTTGAAATTTACAGGTCGAATAATTAAACTGACTGAGAATTTTTCTCCCTACATAAATAATCAATATTCGCAAAAGAGAAAAATTAAAAAAAAAAGAAGAAGAATTTTCAAATTAGAAACTAAAAGTATACATTTAAGATTTTCGTTCAGGCTGGGACTCGAACCCAGTACCACGCGCTTGGAAGCCCAGCGGTCTAGCCATTAGGCTATCGGAGCTCTGTCGGTCGGAGTTTTAAATATAATAAAAACAAAAAATGCACCTTGGTAATTATTGATTCAAACACTTTGAAATCTGCGGGTCGAAAAATTAAACTCACTCAGAATTTTCTTCCCTACATAAATAATCAATACTCGTAAAAGAGAAAAATTTAAAAAAAAGAAGAAGAATTTTCAAATTAGAAACTAAAAATATACATTGAAGATTTTCGTTCATTGTGGGACTCGAACCCAGGGCCACTCGCTTGGAAGCCCAACACTCTAACCATTCGTCTATCGGAGCTCTGTAGGTAGGAGTTTTAAATATAATAAAAACAAAAATGCACCTTGGTAATTATTTATTTAAACACTTTGAAATCTGCCGGTCGAAAAATTAAACTGACTCAGACTTTTCTTCCCTACATAAATAATCAATATTTGCAAATTAAAGAAATTGAAAAAAAAAGAATTTTCAAATTAGAAAAGAAATATAAACATTGATGATATTCGTTCCGGCTGGGACTCGAACCCAGGCCACTCGCTTGGAAGACCAGCGGTCTAGCCATTAGGCTATCGGAGTTCTGTCGCGCGGAGTCTTACTGCCTGACTGAGACTGCCTGACTGACAGACTGACTCACTGACTGACTGATACTGACTGACTCACTGACTGACCGAGACTGACTGACTGACTCACTGACTGACCGAGACTGACTGACTAACTGCCTGACTGAGTGAGACTGGACTGACTGACTGACTGACTGACTGACTGACTAACTGACTGACTGAGACTGACTGACTGACTGCTTGACTGTATGACTGACTATTTCACTGACTGACTGAATGACTAAATGACTGACTGACTGACTGCTTGACTGCCTGACTGACTGCTTGACTGACTAACTGACTGGACAGGACTGACCGACTGACTGACTGACAGACTGACTGAATAAGGCTGACTGACTGACTGACTGACAGACTGACTGAATAAGGCTGAATGACTGACTGACCGAGACTGACTGACTGACTGACTGAGACTGGACTGGACTGACTGACTGACTGACTGACTGCTTGACTGACTAACTGACTGGACAGGACTGACCGACTGAGACTAAATGACTGACTGCTTGACTGACTGACTGCTTGACTGACTAACTGACTGACTGCCTGACTGACTGGACTGACTGACTGAGACTGAATGACTGAGTGCTTGACTGATTGACTGTCGGACTGACTGACTGACTTCGCGAAAGGGAAAAGTAAAAAAAAAAGAATTATCATATTAGAAAAAAATATTTGCATTTAAGATTTCCTTTCCGGCTGGGATTTGAACTCAGGGCGACACGCATGGAAGCCCAACGCTCTCGCCAATATACTATCGGATCTCTGTTGGTCGGTGTCTTAATTATAATAAAAACAAAAAATGCACCTTGGTAATTATTGATCTAAAATCTTTGAAATCTACAGGTCGAATAATTAAACTGACTCAGAATTTTCTTCCGTACATAAATAATCGACATTTGCAAAAGAAAGAAAATGAAAAATAAAGAATTTTCAAATTAGAAAAGAAATATATACATCGAAGATTTTCGTTCCGGACGGGACTCGAACCCAGTACCACGCGTTTGGAACCGAATGGTCTAGCCATTAGGCTATCGGAGCTCTGTCGATTGAAGTCTTAAATATAATAAAAACAAAAAATGCACCTTTTTAATTATTGATTCAAACACTTTGAAATTTACTGGTCGAATAATTTTAAACTAACTCAGAATTTTTCTCCCTACATAAATAATCAATATTCGCAAAAGAGAAAAATTAAAAAAAAAAGAAGTAGAATTTTCAAATTAGAAACTAAAAGTATACATTGAAGATTTTCGTTCAGGCTGGGACTCGAACCCAGTACCACGCGTTTGGAAGCCCAACGGTCTAGCCATTAGCTATCGGAGTTCTGTCGGTCGGAGTCTTACTGCCTGACTGAGACTGCCTGACTGACAGTCTGACTGAATGACTGACTCATACTGACTGACAGACTGATACTGACTGACTGACTGATACTAATTGACTGACTGACTCACTGACTGACCGAGACTGACTGACTGACCGAGACTGACTGACTGACTGCCTGACTGACTGAGACTGGACTGGACTGGACTGACTGACTGACTGACTGAGATTAAATGACTGACTGCTTGACTGACTGGCTGAATGACGTACTGACTGACTGAGACTGACTGACTGAGTGCCTAACTGACTGAGTGACTGACTGATTGGACTGACTGACTGTCTGACTGAGACTGAATAACTGACTGCTTGACTGACTGACTGGTCTGGACTGACCGACTGAGACTGACTGACTGACTGACTGAGAATGACTGACTGAATGACTAACTGACTGAGACTATGTGACTAAATTGCTTGACTGACTGACTGAATGACTAACTGACTGACTGTCTGCCTAACTGACTGATTGACTGCTTAAGTGACTGACTGACTGACTGCTTGACTGACTGACTGGACTGGACTGAACGAATGACAGACTGACTGGCTGACAGAGACTGACTGATTGACTGTCGGACTGACTGACTGACTTCGCAAAAGGGAAAAATAAAAAAAAATTATCAAATTAGAAAAAAATACATGCATTTAAGATTTTCTTTCCGGCTGGGATTCGAACCCAGGGCCCCACGCATGGAAGCCCAACGCTCTCGCCAACGGACTATCGGATCTCGGTTGGCCGGTGTCTTAATTATAATAAAAACAAAAAATGCACGTTGGTAATTATTGATCTAAAATCTTTGAAATCTACAGGTCGAATAATTAAACTGACTCAGAATTTTCTTCCGTACATAAATAATCGATATTTGCAAAAGAAAGAAATTGAAAAAAAATAATCTTCAAATTAGAAAAGAAATATATACATTGAAGACTTTCGTTCCGGCCGGGACTCGAACCCAGTACCACGCGCTTGGAACCCAAGCGGTCTAGCCATCAGGCTATCGGAGCTCTGACGGTCGGAGTTTTAAATATAATCAAATCAAAAAATGCACCTTGGTAATTATTTATCTAAACACTTTGAAATCTGCCGGTCGAAAAATTAAACTGACTCAGAATTTTTCTCCCTACATAAATAATCAATATTCGAAAAAGAGAAAAATTAAAAAAAAGAAGAAGAATTTTCAAATTAGAAACTAAAAATATAAATTGAAGATTTTCGCGCAGGCTGGGACTCGACCCCAGGGCCTTTCGCTTGGAAGCCCACCACTCTAGCCATTAGTCTAGCAGAGCTCTGACGGTCGGAGTTTTAAATATAATAAAATCAAAAAATGCACCTTGGTAATTATTTATCTAAACACTTTGAAATCTGCCGGTCGAAAAATTAAACTGACTCAGAATTTTCTTCCCTACATAAATAATCAATATTTGCAAAGGAAAGAAATTGAAAAAAAAAAGAATTTTCAAATTAGAAAAGAAATATAAACATTGAAGATATTCGCTCCGGCTGGGACTCGAACCCAGGCCACTCGCTTGGAAGACCAGCGGTCTAGCCATTAGGCTATCGGAGTTATGTCGCGCGGAGTATTACTGCCTGACTGAGACTGCCTGACTGACAGACTGACTAACTGACTGAATGATACTGACTGACTCACTGACTGACCGAGACTGACTGACTGACTCACTGACTGACCGAGACTGACTGACTAACTGCCTGACTGACTGAGACTGGACTGACTGACTGACTGACTGACTGACTGATTAACTGACTGACTGAGACTGACTGACTGACTGCTTGACTGCCTGACTGACTGCTTGACTGACTAACTGACTGGACAGGACTGACCTACTGACTGACTGACAGACTGACTGAATAAGGCTGACTGACTGAATGACTGACTGACTGAGACTAAATGACTGACTGCTTGACTGACTATCTGAAGGACTAACTGACTGACTGAGACTGACTGACTGACTGCCTAACTGACTGAGTGACTGACTGACTGGACTGACTGACTGAGACTGAGTGACTGAGTGCTTGACTGATTGACTGTCGGACTGACTGACTGACTTCGCAAAAGGGAAAAATAAAAAAAAAAGAATTATAAAATTAGAAAAAAATATTTGCATTTAAGATTTCCTTTCCGGCTGGGATTTGAACCCAGGGCGACACGCATGTAAGCCCAACGCACTCGCCAATATACTATCGGATCTCTGTTGGTCGGTGTCTTAAATATAATCAAAACAAAAAATGCACCTTTTTAATTATTGATTCAAACACTTTGAAATCTACAGGTCGAATAATTAAACTGACTCAGAATTTTTCTCCCTACATAAATAATCAATATTCGAAAAAGAGAAAAATTAAAAAAAAGAAGAAGAATTTTCAAATTAGAAACTAAAAATATAAATTGAAGATTTTCGCGCAGGCTGGGACTCGACCCCAGGGCCTTTCGCTTGGAAGCCCACCACTCTAGCCATTAGTCTAGCAGAGCTCTGACGGTCGGAGTTTTAAATATAATAAAATCAAAAAATGCACCTTGGTAATTATTTATCTAAACACTTTGAAATCTGCCGGTCGAAAAATTAAACTGACTCAGAATTTTCTTCCCTACATAAATAATCAATATTTGCAAAGGAAAGAAATTGAAAAAAAAAGAATTTTCAAATTAGAAAAGAAATATAAACATTGAAGATATTCGCTCCGGCTGGGACTCGAACCCAGGCCACTCGCTTGGAAGACCAGCGGTCTAGCCATTAGGCTATCGGAGTTATGTCGCGCGGAGTCTTACTGCCTGACTGAGACTGCCTGACTGACAGACTGACTCACTGACTGAATGATACTGACTGACTCACTGACTGACCGAGACTGACTGACTGACTCACTGACTGACCGAGACTGACTGACTAACTGCCTGACTGACTGAGACTGGACTGACTGCCTGACTGACTGACTGACTGACTGACTGACTGATTAACTGACTGACTGAGACTGACTGACTGACTGCTTGACTGCCTGACTGACTGCTTGACTGACTAACTGACTGGACAGGACTGACCTACTGACTGACTGACAGACTGACTGAATAAGGCTGACTGACTGAATGACTGACTGACTGAGACTAAATGACTGACTGCTTGACTGACTGGCTGAAGGACTAACTGACTGACTGAGACTGACTGACTGACTGCCTAACTGACTGAGTGACTGACTGACTGGACTGACTGACTGAGACTGAGTGACTGAGTGCTTGACTGATTGACTGTCGGACTGACTGACTGACTTCGCAAAAGGGAAAAATAAAAAAAAAAGAATTATAAAATTAGAAAAAAATATTTGCATTTAAGATTTCCTTTCCGGCTGGGATTTGAACCCAGGGTGACACGCATGTAAGCCCAACGCTCTCGCCAATATACTATCGGATCTCTGTTGGTCGGTGTCTTAATTATAATAAAAACAAAAAATGCACTTTGGTAATTATTGATCTAAAATCTTTGAAATCTAAAGGTCGAATGATTAAACTGACTCAGAATTTTCTTCCGTACATAAATAATCGATATTTGCAAAAGAAAGAAATTGAAAAAAATAATCTTCAAATTAGAAAAGAAATATATACATTGAAGATTTTCGTTCCGGCCGGGACTCGAACCCAGTAACACGCGCTTGGAAGCCAACCACTCTAGCCATTAGTCTAGCAGAGCTCTGACGGTCGGAGTTTTAAATATAATAAAATCAAAAAATGCACCTTGGTAATTATTTATCTAAACACTTTGAAATCTGCCGGTCGAAAAATTAAACTGACTCAGAATTTTTCTCCCTACTTAAATAATCAATATTCGCAAAGGAGAGAAATTGAAAAAAAAAGAAGAAGAATTTTCAAATTAGAAAAGAAATATAAACATTGAAGATATTCGCTCCGGCTGGGACTCGAACCCAGGCCACTCGCTTGGAAGACCAGCGGTCTAGCCATTAGGCTATCGGAGTTCTGTCGCGCGGAGTCTTACTGCCTGACTGAGACTGCCTGACTGACAGACTGACTCACTGACTGACGGAGACTGACTGACTGACTCACTGACTGACCGAGACTGACTGACTAACTGCCTGACTGACTGAGACTGGACTGACTGACTGACTGACTGAGTGACTGACCGAGACTGACTGACTAACTGCCTGACTGACTGAGACTGGCCTGACTGACTGACTGACTGACTGACTAACTGACTGACTGAGACTGACTGACTGACTGCTTGACTGCCTGACTGACTGCCTGACCGACTGCTTGACTGACTAACTGACTGGACAGGACTGACCGACTGACTGACTGACAGACTGACTGAATAAGGCTGACTGACTGAATGACTGACTGACTGACTGAGACTGACTGACTGACTGCCTAACTGACTGAGTGACTGACTGACTGGACTGACTGAGACTGAGTGACTGAGTGCTTGACTGATTGACTGTCGGACTGACTGACTAACTTCGCAAAAGGGAAAAATAAAAAAAAAAGAATTATAAAATTAGAAAAAAATATTTGCATTTATGATTTCCTTTCCGGCTGGGATTTGAACCCAGGGCGACACGCATGTAAGCCCAACGCTCTCGCCAATATACTATCGGAACTCTGTTGGCCGGTGTCTTAATTATAATAAAAACAAAAAATGCACCTTGGTAATTATTGATCTAAAATCTTTGAAATCTAAAGATCGAATGATTAAACTGACTCAGAATTTTCTTCCGTACATAAATAATCGATATTTGCAAAAGAAAGAAATTGAAAAAAAAGAATCTTCAAATTAGAAAAGAAATATATACATTGAAGATTTTCGTTCCGGTCGGGACTCGAACCCAGTACCACGCGCTTGGAACCCAACGGTCTAGCCATCAGGCTATCGGAGCTCTGTCGAGTGAAGTCTTAAACATAATAAAAACAAAAAATGCACCTTTTTAATTATTGATTCAAACACTTTGAAATCTACAGGTCGAATAATTAAACTGACTCAGAATTTTTCTCCCTACATAAATAATCAATATTCGCAAAAGAGAAAAATTAAAAAAAAAGAAGAAGAATTTTCAAATTAGAAACTAAAAATACAAATTGAAGATTTTCGCTCAGGCTGGGACTCGAACCCAGGGCCACTCGCTTGGAAGCCCACCACTCTAGCCATTAGTCTAACAGAGCACTGACGGTCGGAGTTTTGAATATAATAAAAGCAAAAAATGCACCTTGGTAATTATTGATTCAAACACTTTGAAATCTGCGGGTCGAAAAATTAAACTGACTCAGAATTTTCTTCCCTACATAAATAATGAATACTTGTAAAAGAGAAAAATTAAAAAAAAAGAAGAAGAATTTTCAAAATAGAAACTAAAAATATACATTGAAGATTTTCGTTCAGGCTGGGACTCGAACCCAGGGCCACTCGCTTGGAAGCCCAACACTCTAACCATTAGTCTATCGGATCACTATAGATCGGAGTTTTAAATATAACAAAAACAAAAATGCACCTTGGTCATTATTTATTTAAACACTTTGATATCTGCCGGTCGAAAAATTAAACTGTCTCAGAATTTTCTTCCCTACATAAATAATCAATATTTGCAAAGGAAAGAAATTGAAAAAAAAAAAATTTTCAAATTAGAATAGAAATATAAACATTGAAGATATTCGCTCCGGCTGGGACTCGAACCCAGGCCACTCGCTTGGAAGACCAGCGGTCTAGCCATTAGGCTATCGGAGTTCTGTCGCGCGGATTCTTACTGCCTGACTGAGACTGCCTGACTGACAGACTGACTCACTGACTGACCGAGACTGACTGACTGACTCACTGACTGACCGAGACAGACTGACTAACTGCCTGACTGACTGAGACTGAACTGACTGACTGACTGACTGACTGACTAACTGACTGACTGAGACTGACTGACTGACTGCTTGACTGTATTACTGACTATTTCACTGACTGACTGAATGACTAAATGACTGACTGACACTGACTGACTGACTGCTTGACTGCCTGACTGACTGCTTGACTGACTAACTGACTGGACAGGACTGACCGACTGACTGACTGAGAGACTGACTGAATAAGGCTGACTGACTGACTGACTGACAGACTGACTGAATAAGGCTGAATGACTGACTGACTGCCTAACTGACTGACTGACTGAATAAGGCTGAATGACTGACTGACTGCCTAACTGACTGACTGACTGAATGACTGACTGACCGAGACTGACTGACTGACTGACTGAGACTGGACTGGACTGACTGACTGACTGACTGAGACTGACTGACTGACTGACTGACTGAGACTGACTGACTGCTTGACTGACTAACTGACTGGACAGGACTGACCGACTGACTGACTGACTGACTGCCTGACTGACTGACTGACTGAATGACTGACTGACTGAGACTAAATGACTGACTGCTTGACTGACTGGCTGAAGGACTAACTGACTGACTGAGACTGACTGACTGACTGCCTAACTGACTGAGTGACTGACTGACTGGACTGACTGACTGAGACTGAGTGACTGAGTGCTTGACTGATTGACTGTCGGACTGACTGACTGACTTCGCAAAAGGGAAAAATAAAAAAAAAGTATTATAAAATTAGAAGAAAATATTTGCATTTAAGATTTCCTTTCCGGCTGGGATTTGAACCCAGGGCGACACGCATGTAAGCGCAACGCTCTCGCCAATATACTATCGGATCTCTGTTGGTCGGTGTCTTAATTATAATAAAAACAAAAAATGCACTTTGGTAATTATTGATCTAAAATCTTTGAAATCTAAAGGTCGAATGATTAAACTGACTCAGAATTTTCTTCCGTACATAAATAATCGATATTTGCAAAAGAAAGAAATTGAAAAAAATAATCTTCAAATTAGAAAAGAAATATATACATTGAAGATTTTCGTTCCGGCCGGGACTCGAACCCAGTAACACGCGCTTGGAAGCCAACCACTCTAGCCATTAGTCTAGCAGAGCTCTGACGGTCGGAGTTTTAAATATAATAAAATCAAAAAATGCACCTTGGTAATTATTTATCTAAACACTTTGAAATCTGCCGGTCGAAAAATTAAACTGACTCAGAATTTTTCTCCCTACTTAAATAATCAATATTCGCAAAGGAGAGAAATTGAAAAAAAAGAAGAAGAATTTTCAAATTAGAAAAGAAATATAAACATTGAAGATATTCGCTCCGGCTGGGACTCGAACCCAGGCCACTCGCTTGGAAGACCAGCGGTCTAGCCATTAGGCTATCGGAGTTCTGTCGCGCGGAGTCTTACTGCCTGACTGAGACTGCCTGACTGACAGACTGACTCACTGACTGAATGATACTGACTGACTCACTGACTGACCGAGACTGACTGACTGACTCACTGACTGACCGAGACTGACTGACTAACTGCCTGACTGACTGAGACTGGACTGACTGACTGACTGACTGAGTGACTGACCGAGACTGAGTGACTAACTACCTGACTGACTGAGACTGGACTGACTGACTGACTGACTGACTGACTAACTGACTGACTGAGACTGACTGACTGACTGCTTGACTGCCTGACTGACTGCTTGACTGACTAACTGACTGGACAGGACTGACCGACTGACTGACTGACAGACTGACTGAATAAGGCTGACTGACTGAATGACTGACTGACTGAGACTAAATGACTGACTGCTTGACTGACTGGCTGAAGGACTAACTGACTGACTGACTGCCTAACTGACTGAGTGACTGACTGACTGGACTGACTGACTGAGACTGAGTGACTGAGTGCTTGACTGATTGACTGTCGGACTGACTGACTAACTTCGCAAAAGGGAAAAATAAAAAAAAAAGAATTATAAAATTAGAAAAAAATATTTGCATTTAAGATTTTCTTTCCGGCTGGGATTTGAACCCAGGGCGACACGCATGTAAGCCCAACGCTATCGCCAATATACTATCGGAACTCTGTTGGTCGGTGTCTTAATTATAATAAAAACAAAAAAATGCACCTTGGTAATTATTGATCTAAAATCTTTGAAATCTAAAGGTCGAATGATTAAACTGACTCAGAATTTTCTTCTGTACATAAATAATCGATATTTGCAAAAGAAAGAAATTGAAAAAAAAAGAATCTTCAAATTAGAAAAGAAATATATACATTGAAGATTTTCGTTCCGGTCGGGACTCGAACCCAGTACCACGCGCTTGGAACCCAACGGTCTAGCCATCAGGCTATCGGAGCTCTGTCGAGTGAAGTCTTAAATATAATAAAAACAAAAAATGCACCTTTTTAATTATTGATTCAAACACTTTGAAATCTACAGGTCGAATAATTAAACTGACTCAGAATTTTCTTCCGTACGTAAATAATCGATATTTGCAAAAGAAAGAAAATGAAAAAAAAAAATAATTTTCAAATTAGAAAAGAAATATATACATTGAAGATTTTCGTTCTGGCCGGGACTCGAACCCAGTACCACGTGCTTGGAACCCAACGGTCTAGCCATTAGGCTATCGTAGCTCTGTCGATGGAAGTCTTAAATATAATAAAAACAAAAAATGCACCTTGGTAATTATTGATTCAAACACTTTGAAATTTACAGGTCGAATAATTAAACTGACTCAGAATTTTTCTCCCTACTTAAAAAATCAATATTCGCAAAAGAGAAAAATTAAAAAAAAAAAGAAGAAGAATTTTCAAATTAGAAACTAAAAGTATACATTGAAGATTTTCGTTCAGGCTGGGGCTCGAACCCAGGGCCACTCGCTTGGAAGCCTAACACTCTGGCCATTAGTCTATGGGAGCTCTGTCGGCGGGAGTTTTAAATATAATAAAAGCAAAAAATGCACCTTGGTAATTATTGATTCAAACACTTTGAAATCTGCGGGTCGAAAAATTAAACTGACTCAGAATTTTCTTCCCTACATAAATAATCAATATTTGCAAAGGAAAGAAATTGAAAAAAAAAAGAATTTTCAAATTAGAATAGAAATATAAACATTGAAGATATTCGCTCCGGCTGGGACTCGAACCCAGGCCACTCGCTTGGAAGACCAGCGGTCTAGCCATTATGCTATCGGAGTTCTGTCGCGCGGATTCTTACTGCCTGACTGAGACTGCCTGACTGACAGACTGACTCACTGACTGAATGATACTGACTGACTCACTGACTGACCGAGACTGACTGACTGACCGAGACAGACTGACTAACTGCCTGACTGACTGAGACTGAACTGACTGACTGACTGACTGACTGACTGACTGACTGACTAACTGACTGACTGAGACTGACTGACTGACTGCTTGACAGTATTACTGACTATTTCACTGACTGAATGACTAAATGACTGACTGACACTGACTGACTGACTGCTTGACTGCCTGACTGACTGCTTGACTGACTAACTGACTGGACAGGACTGACCGACTGACTGACTGACAGACTGACTGAATAAGGCTGACTGACTGACTGACTGACAGACTGACTGAATAAGGCTGAATGACTGACTGACTGCCTGACTGACTGACTGACTGAATAAGGCTGAATGACTGACTGACTGCCTGACTGACTGACTGACTGAATGACTGACTGACTGACTGACCGAGACTGACTGACTGACTGACTGAGACTGGACTGGACTGACTGACTGACTGACTGACTGACTGAGACTGACTGACTGACTGACTGAGACTGACTGACTGCTTGACTGACTAACTGACTGGACAGGACTGACCGACTGACTGACTGACTGACTGACTGAATGACTGACTGACTGAGACTAAATGACTGACTGCTTGACTGACTGACTGACTGCCTAACTGACTGAGTGACTGACTGACTGGACTAACTGACTGAGACTGAGTGACTGAGTGCTTGACTGATTGACTGTCGGACTGACTGACTGACTTCGCAAAAGGGAAAAATAAAAAAAAAGTATCAAATTAGAAAAAAATACATGCATTTAAGATTTTCTTTCCGGCTGGGATTCGAACCCAGGGCCACACGCATGGAAGCCCAACGCTCTCGCCAATGGACTATCGGATCTCGGTTGGCCGGTGTCTTAATTATAATAAAAACAAAAAATGCACGTTGGTAATTATTGATCTAAAATCTTTGAAATCTACAGGTCGAATAATTAAACTGACTCAGAATTTTCTTCCGTACATAAATAATCGATATTTGCAAAAGAAAGAAAATGAAAAAAAAAATAATTTTCAAATTAGAAAAGAAATATATACATTGAAGATTTTCGTTCAGGCTGGGTCTCGAACCCAGGGCCACTCGCTTGGAAGCCTAACACTCTGGCCATTAGTCTACGGGAGCTCTGTCGGTGGGAGTTTTAAATATAATAAAAGCAAAAAATGCACCTTAGTAATTATTGATTCAAACACTTTGAAATCTGCGGGTCGAAAAATTAACCTGACTCAGAATTTTCTTCCCTACATAAATAATGAATACTTGTAAAAGAGAAAAATTTAAAAAAAAGAAGAAGAATTTTCAAATTAGAAACTAAAAACATACATTGAAGATTTTCGTTCAGGCTGGGACTCGAACCCAGGGCCACTCGCTTGGAAGCCCAACACTCTAACCATTAGTCTATCGGAGCTCTGTAGATCGGAGTTTTAAATATAATAAAAACAAAAATGCACCTTGGTCATTATTTATTTAAACACTTTGAAATCTGCCGGTCGAAAAATTAAACTGATTCAGAATTTTCTTCCCTACATAAATAATCAATATTTGCAAAGGAAAGAAATTGAAAAAAAAAAAGAATTTTCAAATTAGAAAAGAAATATAAACATTGAAAATATTCGCTCCGGCTGGGACTCGAACCCAGGCCAGTCGCTTGGAAGACCAGCGGTCTAGCCATTAGGCTATCGGAGTTCTGTCGCGCGGAGTCTTACTGCCTGACTGAGACTGCCTGACTGACAGACTGACTCACTGACTAAATGATACTGACTGACTCACTGACTGACCGAGACTGACTGACTGACTCACTGACTGACCGAGACTGACTGACTAACTGCCTGACTGACTGAGATTGGACTGACTGACTGACTGACTGACTGACTGACTGACTGACTGCTTGACTGTATGACTGACTATTTCACTGACTGACTGAATGACTAAATGACTGACTGACACTGACTGACTGACTGCTTGACTGCCTGACTGACTAACTGACCGACTGACTGACTGGCAGACTGACTGAATAAGGCTGACTGACTGACTGACTGACAGACTGACTGAATAAGGCTGAATGACTGACTGACTGCCTGACTGACTGACTGACTGAATAAGGCTGAATGACTGACTGACTGCCTGACTGACTGACTGACTGAATGACTGACTGACTGACTGACCGAGACTGACTGACTGACTGACTGAGACTGGACTGGACTGACTGACTGACTGACTGACTGACTGAGACTGACTGACTGACTGACTGACTGAGACTGACTGACTAACTGACTGGACAGGACTGACCGACTGACTGGACAGGACTGACCGACTGACTGACTGACTGCCTGACTGACTGGCTGACTGAATGAGTGACTGACTGAGACTAAATGACTGACTGCCTAACTGACTGAGTGACTGACTGACTGGACTGACTGACTGAGACTGAGTGACTGAGTGCTTGACTGATTGACTGTCGGACTGACTGACTGACTTCGCAAAAGGGAAAAATAAAAAAAAAAGAATTATAAAATTAGAAAAAAATATTTGCATTTAAGATTTCCTTTCCGGCTGGGATTTGAACCCAGGGCGACACGCATGTAAGCCCAACGCTCTCGCCAATATACTATCGGATCTCTGTTGGGCGGTGTCTTAATTATAATAAAAACAAAAAATGCACCTTGGTAATTATTGATCTAAAATCTTTGAAATCTAAAGGTCGAATGATTAAACTGACTCAGAATTTTCTTCCGTACATAAATAATCGATATTTGCAAAAGAAAGAAATTGAAAAAAAATAATCTTCAAATTAGAAAAGAAATATATGCATTGAAGATTTTCGTTCCGGCCGGGACTCGAACCCAGTACCACGCGCTTGGAACCCAACGGTCTAGCCATCAAGCTATCGGAGCTCTGTCGATTTAAGTCTTAAATATAATAAAAACAAAAAATGCACCTTTTTAATTATTGATTCAAACACTTTGAAATCTACAGGTCGTATAATTAAACTGACTCAGAATTTTTCTCCCTACATAAATAATCAATATTCGAAAAAGAGAAAAATTAAAAAAAAGAAGAAGAATTTTCAAATTAGAAACTAAAAATATAAATTGAAGACTTTCGCGCAGGCTGGGACTCGACCCCAGGGCCTTTCGCTTGGAAGCCCACCACTCTAGCCATTAGTCTAGCAGAGCTCTGACTGTCGGAGTTTTAAATATAATAAAATCAAAAAATGCACCTTGGTAATTATTTATCTAAACACTTTGAAATCTGCCGGTCGAAAAATTAAACTGACTCAGAATTTTCTTCCCTACATAAATAATGAATACTTGTAAAAGAGAAAAATTAAAAAAAAAAAAGAAGAAGAATTTTCAAATTAGAAACTAAAAATATACATTGAAGATTTTCGTTCAGGCTGGGACTCGAACCCAGGGCCACTCGCTTGGAAGCCCAACACTCTAACCATTAGTCTATCGGAGCTCTGTAGGTCGGAGTTCTAAATATAATAAAAACAAAAATGCACCTTGGTAATTATTTATTTAAACACTTTTGAAATCTGCCGGTCGAAAAATTAAACTGACTCAGAATTTTCGTCCCTACATAAATAATCAATATTTGCAAAGGAAAGAAATTGAAAAAAAAAGAATTTTCAAATTAGAAAAGAAATATAAACATTGAAGATATTCGCTCCGGCTGGGACTCGAACCCAGGCCACTCGCTTGGAAGACAAGCGGTCTAGCCATTAGGCTATCGGAGTTCTGTCGCGCGGAGTCTTACTGCCTGACTGACAGACTGACTCACTGACTGATTGATACTGACTGACTGACTGACTCACTGACTGACCGAGACTGACTGACTGACTCACTGGCTGACTAACTGCTTGACTGACTGAGACTGGACTGACTGACTGACTGACTGACTGACTGACTGACTAACTGACTGACTGAGACTGACTGACTGACTGCTTGACTGTCTGACTGACTATTTCACTGACTGACTGACTGCTTGACTGCCTGACTGACTGGACAGGACTGACCGACTGACTGAATAAGGCTGACTGACTGACTGACTGCCTGACTGACTGACTGACTGACTGACCGAGACTGACTGACTGACTGACTGAGACTGGACTGGACTGACTGACTGACTGACTGACTTACTGACTGACTGAGACTGACTGACTGACTGACTGAGACTGACTGACTGCTTGACTGACTAACTGACTGGACAGGAATGACCGACTGACTGACTGACTGACTGCCTGACTGACTGAATGACTGACTGACTGACTGACTGACTGATACTGACTGACTGACTGACTCACTGACTGACCGAGACTGACTGACTGACTGCCTGACTGACTGAGACTGGGTTGGACTGACTGACTGACTGACTAACTGACTGACTGAGCCTGCTTGACTGACTGCTTGACTGACTAACTGACTGACTGAACTGGACTGACCGACTGGCTGACTGAATGACTGACTGACTGACTGCCTAACTGACTGAGTGACTGACTGACTGGACTGACTGACTGAGACTGAATGACTAACTGCATAACTGACTGAGTGACTGAATGACTAACTGACTGACTGACTGCTTGAGTGACTGAATGACTGACTGCTTGACTGACTGACTGGACTGGACTGACCGACTGACAGACTGACTGGCTGACAGAGACTGACTGATTGACTGTCGGACTGACTGACTGACTTCGCAAAAGGGAAAAATAAAAAAAAATTATCAAATTAGAAAAAAATACATGCATTTAAGATTTTCTTTCCGGCTGGGATTCGAACCCAGGGCCACACGCATGGAAGCCCAACGCTCTCGCCAATCAACTATCGCATCTCTGCTGGTCGGAATCTTAATTATAATAAAAACAAAAAATGCACCTTGGTAATTATTAATCTAAAATCTTTGAAATCTACAGGTCGAATAATTAAACTGACTCAGAATTTTCTTCCGCACATAAATAATCGATATTTTCAAAAGAAAGAAATTGAAAAAAAAAAGAATTTTCAAATTAGAAGTAAAATATATACATTGAAGACATTCTTTCCGGCCGGTACTCGAACCCAGTACCACGCGCTTGGAAGCCCAACGGTCTAGCCATTAGGCTATTGGAGCTCTGTCGATCGAAGTCTTAAATTTAATAAAAACAAAAAATGCATCTTGGTAATTATTGATTCAAACACTTTGAAATTTACAGGTTAAATAATTAAATTGACTCAGAATTTTTCTCCCTACATAAATAATCAATACTCGCAAAAGAGAAAAAAGAAAAAAAAAAGAAGAAGAATTTTCAAATTAGAAACCAAAAATATACATTGAAGATTTTCGTTCAGGCTGGGACTCGAACCCAGGGTCACTCGCTCTGATGCCCAACACTCTTGCCATTAGTCTATCAGAGCTCTGACGGTGGGAGTTTTAAATATAATAAAAACAAAAAATGCACCTTGGTTATTAATTATTTAAACACTTTGAAATCTGCGGGTCGAAAAATTAAACTGACTCAGAATTTTCTTCCCTACATAAATAATCAATATTTTCAAAAGAAAGAAATTGAAAAACAAAAATTTTCAAATTAGAAAAGAAAGATATACATTGAAGATATTCGTTCCAGCTCGGACTCGAACCCAGGGCACTCGCTTGGAAGACCAACGGTCTAGCCATTAGGCTATCGGAGTTCTGTCGGTCGGAATCTTACTGCCTGACTGACAGAGTGATACTGACTGACTGACTCACTGACTGACCGAGACTGACTGACTGACTGCCTGAGACTGGATTGGACTGTGTGACTGAGTGACTGACTGACTGACTGAGACTGACTGACTGATTGCTTGACTGACTGACTGACTATTTCACTGACTGACTGAATGACTAAATGACTGACTGAGACTCACTGACTGACTACTTGACTGCCTGACTGACTGCTTGACTGACTAAATGACTGGACACGACTGACCGACTGACTGACTGACAGACTGACTGAATAAGGCTGACTGACTGACTGACTGCCTGACTGACTGAATGACTGACAGACTGAGACTAAATGATTGACTGCTTGACTGACTGGCTGAATGACTAACTGACTGACTGAGACTGACTCACTGACTGCCTGACCGAGACTGACTGATTGACTGTCGGACTAACTGACTGACTTCGCAAAAGGAAAAAATAAAAAAAAAAAGTTATCAAATTTTAAAAAAATATTCGCATTTAAGATTTCGTTTTCGGCTGGGATTCGAACCCAGGGCCATACACATGGAAAATCAACGCTCTCGCCAATAGACTATCTGATCTCTGCCGGTCGGTGTCTTAATTATAATAAAAACAAAAAATGCACCTTGGTAATTATTGATCTAAAATCTTTGAAATCAACAGGTCGAATAATTAAACTAACTCAGAATTTTCTTTCGTACATAAATAATCGATATTTGCAAAAAAAAAAGAAATTGAAAAAAAAAAGAATTTTCAAATTAGAAAAGAAATATATACATTGATGATATGCGTTCCGGCCGGGACGGGAACCCAGCACCACGCGCTTGGAAGCCCAACGGGCTAGCCATTAGGCTACCGGAGCTCTGTCAATTGAAGTCTTAAATATAATAAAAACAAAAAATGCATCTTGGTAATTATTTATTTAAACAAATTGAAATCTGCGGGTTGAAAAATTAAACTGGCTCAGAATTTTCTTCCCTACATAAATTATCAATACTCGCAAAAGAGAAAAATGAAAAAAAAAGAAGAAGAATTTTCAAATTAGAAACCAAAAATATACATTGAAGACATTCGTTCCGGCCGGGACTCGAACCCAGTACCACGCGCTTGGAAGTCCAACGATCTAGCCATTAGGCTATTGGAGCTCTGTCGATCGAAGTCTTAAATTTAATAAAAACAAAAAATGCATCTTGGTAATTATTGATTCAAACACTTTGAAATTTACAGGTTAAATAATTACACTGACTCAGAATTTTTCTCACTACATAAATAATCAATACTCGCAAAAGAGAAAAATGAAAAAAAAAGAAGAAGAATTTTCAAATTAGAAACCAAAAATATACATTGAAGATTTTCGTTCAGGCTGGGACTCGAACCCAGGGCCACTCGCTCTGATGCCCAACACTCTAGCCATTAGTCTATCGGAGCTCTGACGGTGGGAGTTTTAAATATAATAAAAACAAAAAATGCACCTTGGTTATTAATTATTTAAACACTTTGAAATCTGCGGGTCGAAAAATTAAACTGACTCAGAATTTTCTTCCTTACATAAATAATAAATATTTGCAAAAGAAAGAAATTGAAAAACAAAAATTTTCAAATTAGAAAAGAAATATATACATTGAAGATATTCGTTCCGGCTCGGACTCAGGTCATTTGCCTGGAAGACCAACGGTCTAGCCATTAGGCTATCGGAGTTCTGTTGGTCGGAGTCTTACTGCCTGACTGAGACTGCCTGACTGACAGACCGACTGACTGACTGACTGACTCACTGACTGACCGAGACTGACTGAGTGCCTGACTGAATGAAACTTGACTGGACTGACTGACTGACTGACTGTTTGACTGACTGAGACTGACTGACTGAATGTTTGACTGCCTGACTGACTGCTTGACTGACTAACTGACTGACTGGACAGGACTGACCGACTGACTGACTGACAGACTGACTGACTGACTGACTACTTGACTGACTGACTGAATGACTAACTAACTGACTGAGACTGACTGACTGACTGCCTAACTGACTGAGTGACTGACTGACTGGACTGACTGACTGACTGACTGAGACTGAATGACTGACTGCTTGACTGACTGACTGAATGACTAACTGACTGACTGACTGCTTGAGTGACCGACTGACTGACTGCTTGACTGACTGACTGGACTGGACTGACCGACTGACAGACTGACTGACTGACCGAGACTGACTGACTGACTTCGCAAAAGGGAAAAATAAAAAAAAAATTATCAAATTAGAAAAAAATACAGCATTTAAGGTTTTCTTTCCGGCTGGGTTTCGAACCCAGGGCCACTCGCATTGAAGCCCAACGCACTCGCCAATAAACTATCGCATCTCTGCTGGTCGGAATCTTATTTATAATAAAAACAAAAAATGCACCTTGGTAATTATTGATCTAAAATCTTTGAAATCTACAGGTCGAATAATTAAACTGACTCAGAATTTTCTTCCGCACATAAATAATCAATATTTTCAAAAGAAAGAAATTGAAAAAAAAAAAGAATTTTCAAATTAGAAAAGAAATATATACATTGAAGACATTCGTTCCGGCCGGAACTCGATCCTAGTACTACGCGCTTGGAAGCCCAACGGTCTAGCCTTTAGGCTAGTGGAGCTCTGTCGATCGAAGTCTTACATATAATAAAAACAAAAAATGCATCTTGGTAATTATTGATTCAAACACTTTGAAATTTACAGGTTGAATAATTAAACTGACTCAGAATTTTTCTCCCTACATAAATAATCAATACTCGCAAAAGAGAAAAATGAAAAAAAAAGAAGAAGAATTTTCAAATTAGAAACCAAAAATATACATTGAAGACATTCGTTCCGGCCGGGACTCGAACCCAGTACCACGCGCTTGGAAGTCCAACGATCTAGCCATTAGGCTATTGGAGCTCTGGCGATCGAAGTCTTAAATATAATAAAAACAAAAAATGCACCTTGGTAATTATTTATTTAAACGCTTTGAAATCTTCGGGTCGAAAAATTTAACTGACTCAGAATTTTCTTCCCTACATAAATAATCAATATTTTCAAAAGAAAGAAATTGAAAAAAAAAAAATTTTCAAATTAGAAAAGAAATATATACATTGAAGTTATTCGTTCCAACCGGGACTCGAACCCAGTACCACGTGCTTGGAACCCAACGGTCTAGCCATTAGGCTATCGGAGCTCTGTCGATGGAAGTCTTAAATATAATAAAAACAAAAAATGCACCTTGGTAATTATTGATTCAAACACTTTGAAATTTACAGGTCGAATAATTAAACTGACTCAGAATTTTTCTCCCTACTTAAATAATCAATATTCGCAAAAGAGAAAAATTAAAAAATAAGAAGAAGAAGAATTTTCAAATTAGAAACTAAAAGTATACATTGAAGATTTTCGTTCAGGCTGGGTCTCGAGCCCAGGGCCACTCGCTTGGAAGCCTAACACTCTGGCCATTAGTCTACGGGAGCTCTGTCGGTGGGAGTTTTAAATATAATAAAAGCAAAAAATGCACCTTAGTAATTATTGATTCAAACACTTTGAAATCTGCGGGTCGAAAAATTAAACTGACTCAGAATTTTCTTCCCTACATAAATAATGAATACTTGTAAAAGAGAAAAATTTAAAAAAAAGAAGAAGAATTTTCAAATTAGAAACTAAAAATATACATTGAAGATTTTCGTTCCGGCGTGGAGTCGAACCCAGGCCACTCGGTTGGAAGACCAACGGTCTAGCCATAAGCCTATCGGAGCTCTGTCGATGGAAGTCTTAAATATAATAAAAACAAAAAATGCACCTTGGTAATTATTGATTCAAACACTTTGAAATCTGCGGGTCGAAAAATTAAACTGACTCAGAATTTTCTTCCCTACATAAATAATCAATACTTGTAAAAGAGAAAAATTAAAAAAAAAAGAAGAAGAATTCTCAAATTAGAAACTAAACATATACATTGAAGATTTTCGTTCAGGCTGGGACTCGAACCCAGGGCCACTCGCTTGGAAGCCTAACACTCTAGCCATTAGTCTATGGGAGCTCTGTCGGTGGGAGTTTTAAATATAATAAAAACAAAAAATGCACCTTGGTAATTGTTTATTTAAACACTTTGAAATCTTCGTGTCGAAAAATTAAACTGACTCAGAATTTTCTTCCCTACATAAATAATCGATATTTGCAAAAGAAAGAAAATGAAAAACAAAAGAATTTTCAAATTAGAAAATAAATATATACATTGAAGATTTTCGTTCCGACCGGGACTCGAACCCAGTACCACACGCTTGGAACCCAATGGTCTAGACATTAGGCTATCGGAGCTCTGTCGATGGAAGTCTTAAATATAAAAAAAACAAAAAATGCACCTTGGTAATTATTGATTCAAACACTTTGAAATTTACAGGTCGAATAATTAAACTGACTCAGAATTTTTCTCCCTACATATATAATCAATATTTGCAAAAGAAAGAAATTGAAAAAAAGAAAAAGAATTTTCAAATTATAAAAGAAATATATAAATTGAAGATATTCGCTCCGGCTGGGACTCGAACCCAGGCCACTCGCTTGGAAGACCAGCGGTCTAGCCATTAGGCTATCGGAGTTCTGTCGAGCGGAGTCTTACTGCCTGACTGATACTGCCTGACTGACAGACTGACTCACTGACTGACTGATACTGACTGACTGACTCACTGACTGACCGAGACTGACTGACTAACTGCCTGACTGACTGAGACTGGACTGACTGACTGACTGACTGACTGACTGACTAACTGACTGACTGAGACTGACTGACTGACTGCTTGACTCTCTGACTGGCTATTTCACTGACTGACTGAATGACTAAATGACTGACTGACACTGACTGACTGACTGCTTGACTACCTGACTGACTGCTTGACTGACTAACTGACTGGACAGGACTGACCGACTGACTGACTGACAGACTGACTGAATAAGGATGACTGACTGACTGACTGACAGACTGACTGAATAAGGCTGACCGACTGACTGACTGCCTGACTGACTGACTGACTGAATGACTGACTGACTGAGACTGACTGACTGCTTTAGTGACTAACTGACTGAGACTGGACTGGACTGACTGACTGACTGACTGACTGAGACTGACTGACTGCTTTAGTGACTAACTGACTGCACAGGACTGACCGACTGACTGACTGACTGACTGCCTGACTGACTGACTGACTGAATGACTGACTGACTGAGACTAAATGACTGACTGCTTGACTGACTGGCTGAAGGACTAACTGACTGACTGAGTGACTGACTGACTGGACTGACTGACTGAGACTGAATGACTGAGTGCTTGACTGATTGACTGTCAGACTGACTGACTGACTTCGCAAAAATGAAAAATAAAAAAAAAAGAATTATAAAATTAGAAAAAAATATTTGCATTTAAGATTTCCTTTCCGGCTGGGATTTGAACCCAGGGCGACACTCATGGAAGCCCAACGCTCTCGCCAATATACTATCGGATCTCTGTTGATCGGTGTCTTAATTATAATAAAAACAAAAAATGCACCTTAGTAATTATTGATCTAAAATCTTTGAAATCTAAAGGTCGAATGATTAAACTGACTCAGAATTTTCTTCCGTACATAAATAATCCATATTTGCAAAAGAAAGAAATTGAAAAAAAAAGAATCTTCAAATTAGAAGAGAAATATATACATGGAAGATTTTCGTTCCGGCCGGGACTCGAACCCAGTACCACGCGCTTGGAACCCAACGGTCTAGCCATTAGGCTATCGGAGCTCTGTCGATGGAAGTCTTAAATATAATAAAAACAAAAAATGCACCTTGGTAATTATTGATTCAAACACTTTGAAATTTACAGGTCGAATAATTAAACTGACTCAGAATTTTTCTCCCTACATAAATAATCAATATTCGCAAAAGAGAAAAATTTAAAAAAATAGAAGAAGAAATTTCAAATTAGAAACTAAAAGTATACATTGAAGATTTTCGTTCAGGCTGGGACTCGAACCCAGGGCCACTCGCTTGGAAGCCTAACACTCTAGCCATTAGTCTATGGGAGCTCTGTCGGTGGGAGTTTTAAATATAATAAAAACAAAAAATGCACCTTGGTAATTGTTTATTTAAACACTTTGAAATCTTTGTGTCGAAAAATTAAACTGACTCAGAATTTTCTTCCCTACATAAATAATCAATAATTGCAAAGGAAAGAAATTGAAAAAAAAAAGAATTTTCAAATTAGAAAAGAAATATATACATTGAAGATATTCGCTCCGGCTGGGACTCGAACCCAGGCCACTCGCTTGGAAGACCAGCGGTCTAGCCATTAGGCTATCGGAGTTCTGTCGAGCGGAGTCTTACTGCCTGACTGATACTGCCTGACTGACAGACTGACTCACTGACTGACTGATACTGACTGACTGACTCACTGACTGACCGAGACTGACTGACTAACTGCCTGACTGACTGAGACTGGACTGACTGACTGACTGACTGACTGACTGACTGACTGAGACTGACTGACTGACTGCTTGACTCTCTGACTGGCTATTTCACTGACTGACTGAATGACTAAATGACTGACTGACACTGACTGACTGACTGCTTGACTACCTGACTGACTGCTTGACTGACTAACTGACTGGACAGGACTGACCGACTGACTGACTGACAGACTGACTGAATAAGGATGACTGACAGACTGACTGAATAAGGCTGACTGACTGACTGACTGACAGACTGACTGAATAAGGCTGACCGACTGACTGACTGACTGACTGACTGACTGACTGACCGAGACTGACTGACTGACTGACTGAGACTGGACTGGACTGACTGACTGACTGACTGACTGAGACTGACTGACTGCTTTAGTGACTAACTGACTGCACAGGACTGACCGACTGACTGACTGACTGCCTGACTGACTGACTGACTGAATGACTGACTGACTGAGACTAAATGACTGACTGCTTGACTGACTGGCTGAAGGACTAACTGACTGACTGAGTGACTGACTGACTGGACTGACTGACTGAGACTGAATGACTGAGTGCTTGACTGATTGACTGTCAGACTGACTGACTGACTTCGCAAAAGGGAAAAATAAAAAAAAAAGAATTATAAAATTAGAAAAAAATATTTGCATTTAAGATTTCCTTTCCGGCTGGGATTTGAACCCAGGGCGACACTCATGGAAGCCCAACGCTCTCGCCAATATACTATCGGATCTCTGTTGATCGGTGTCTTAATTATAATAAAAACAAAAAATGCACCTTAGTAATTATTGATCTAAAATCTTTGAAATCTAAAGGTCGAATGATTAAACTGACTCAGAATTTTCTTCCGTTCATAAATAATCCATATTTGCAAAAGAAAGAAATTGAAAAAAAAAGAATCTTCAAATTAGAAGAGAAATATATACATGGAAGATTTTCGTTCCGGCCGGGACTCGAACCCAGTACCACGCGCTTGGAACCCAACGGTCTAGCCATTAGGCTATCGGAGCTCTGTCGATGGAGGTCTTAAATATAATAAAAACAAAAAATGCACCTTGGTAATTATTGATTCAAACACTTTGAAATTTACAGGTCGAATAATTAAACTGACTCAGAATTTTTCTCCCTACATAAATAATCAATATTCGCAAAAGAGAAACATTAAAAAAAAGAAGAAGAAATTTCAAATTAGAAACTAAAAGTATACATTGAAGATTTTCGTTCAGGCTGGGACTCGAACCCAGGGCCACTCGCTTGGAAGCCTAACACTCTAGCCATTAGTCTATGGGAGCTCTGTCGGTGGGAGTTTTAAATATAGTAAAAACAAAAAATGCACCTTGGTAATTGTTTATTTAAACACTTTGAAATCTTCGTGTCGAAAAATTAAACTGACTCAGAATTTTCTTCCCTACATAAATAATCAATAATTGCAAAGGAAAGAAATTGAAAAAAAAAAGAATTTTCAAATTAGAAAAGAAATATATACATTGAAGATATTCGCTCCGGCTGGGACTCGAACCCAGGCCACTCGCTTGGAAGACCAGCGGTCTAGCCATTAGGCTATCGGAGTTCTGTCGAGCGGAGTCTTACTGCCTGACTGATACTGCCTGACTGACAGACTGACTCACTGACTGACTGATACTGACTGACTGACTCACTGACTGACCGAGACTGACTGACTAACTGCCTGACTGACTGAGACTGGACTGACTGACTGACTGACTGACTGACTGACTGACTGACTGACTGAGACTGACTGACTGACTGCTTGACTCTCTGACTGGCTATTTCACTGACTGACTGAATGACTAAATGACTGACTGACACTGACTGACTGACTGCTTGACTACCTGACTGACTGCTTGACTGACTAACTGACTGGACAGGACTGACCGACTGACTGACTGACAGACTGACTGAATAAGGATGACTGACAGACTGACTGAATAAGGCTGACTGACTGACTGACTGACAGACTGACTGAATAAGGCTGACCGACTGACTGACTGCCTGACTGACTGACTGACTGAATGACTGACTGACTGACTGACCGAGACTGACTGACTGAGACTGGACTGGACTGACTGACTGACTGACTGAGACTGACTGAATGCTTTAGTGACTAACTGACTGCACAGGACTGACCGACTGACTGACTGACTGACTGCCTGACTGACTGACTGACTGAATGACTGACTGACTGAGACTAAATGACTGACTGCTTGACTGACTGGCTGAAGGACTAACTGACTGACTGAGTGACTGACTGACTGGACTGACTGACTGAGACTGAATGACTGAGTGCTTGACTGATTGACTGTCAGACTGACTGACTGACTTCGCAAAAGGGAAAAATAAAAAAAAAAGAATTATAAAATTAGAAAAAAATATTCGCATTTAAGATTTCCTTTCCGGCTGGGATTTGAACCCAGGGCGACACTCATGGAAGCCCAACGCTCTCGCCAATATACTATCGGATCTCTGTTGATCGGTGTCTTAATTATAATAAAAACAAAAAATGCACCTTAGTAATTATTGATCTAAAATCTTTGAAATCTAAAGGTCGAATGATTAAACTGACTCAGAATTTTCTTCCGTACATAAATAATCCATATTTGCAAAAGAAAGAAATTGAAAAAAAAAAAGAATATTCAAATTAGAAGAGAAATATATACATGGAAGCTTTTCGTTCCGGCCGGGACTCGAACCCAGTACCACGCGCTTGGAACCCAACGGTCTAGCCATTAGGCTATCGGAGCTCTGTCGATGGAAGTCTTAAATATAATAAAAACAAAAAATGCACCTTGGTAATTATTGATTCAAACACTTTGAAATTTACAGGTCGAATAATTAAACTGACTCAGAATTTTTCTCCCTACATAAATAATCAATATTCGCAAAAGAGAAAAATTTAAAAAAAAGAAGAAGAAATTTCAAATTAGAAACTAAAAGTATACATTTAAGATTTTCGTTCAGGCTGGGACTCGAACCCAGGGCCTCTCGCTTGGAAGCCTAACACTCTAGCCATTAGTCTCTGGGACTAACTGACTGACTGAGACTGACTGACTGACTGCTTGACTCTCTGACTGGCTATTTCACTGACTGACTGAATGACTAAATGACTGACTGACACTGACTGACTGACTGCTTGACTACCTGACTGACTGCTTGACTGACTAACTGACTGGACAGGACTGACCGACTGACTGACTGACAGACTGACTGAATAAGGATGACTGACAGACTGACTGAATAAGGCTGACTGACTGACTGACTGACAGACTGACTGAATAAGGCTGACCGACTGACTGACTGCCTGACTTACTGACTGACTGAATGACTGACTGACTGACTGACCGAGACTGACTGACTGACTGACTGAGACTGGACTGGACTGACTGACTGACTGACTGACTGAGACTGACTGACTGCTTTAGTGACTAACTGACTGCACAGGACTGACCGACTGACTGACTGACTGACTGCCTGACTGACTGACTGACTGAATGACTGACTGACTGAGACTAAATGACTGACTGCTTGACTGACTGGCTGAAGGACTAACTGACTGACTGAGTGACTGACTGACTGGACTGACTGACTGAGACTGAATGACTGAGTGCTTGACTGATTGACTGTCAGACTGACTGACTGACTTCGCAAAAGGGAAAAATAAAAAAAAAAGAATTATAAAATTAGAAAAAAATATTTGCATTTAAGATTTCCTTTCCGGCCGGGACTCGAACCCAGTACCACGCGCTTGGATCCCAACGGTCTAGCCATTAGGCTATCGGAGCTCTGTCGATGGAAGTCTTAAATATAATAAAAACAAAAAATGCACCTTGGTAATTATTGATTCAAACTTTTTGAAATTTACAGGTCGAATAATTAAACTGACTCAGAATTTTTCTCCCTACATAAATAATCAATATTCGCAAAAGAGAAAAATTAAAAAAAAAGAAGAAGAAATTTCAAATTAGAAACTAAAAGTATACATTGAAGATTTTCGTTCAGGCTGGGACTCGAACCCAGGGCCACTCGCTTGGAAGCCTAACACTCTAGCCATTAGTCTATGGGAGCTCTGTCGGTGGGAGTTTTAAATATAATAAAAACAAAAAATGCACCTTGGTAATTGTTTATTTAAACACTTTGAAATCTTCGTGTCGAAAAATTAAACTGACTCAGAATTTTCTTCCCTACATAAATAATCAATAATTGCAAAGGAAAGAAATTGAAAAAAAAAAGAATTTTCAAATTAGAAAAGAAATATATACATTGATGATATTCGCTCCGGCTGGGACTCGAACCCAGGCCACTCGCTTGGAAGACCAGCGGTCTAGCCATTAGGCTATCGGAGTTCTGTCGAGCGGAGTCTTACTGCCTGACTGATACTGCCTGACTGACAGACTGACTCACTGACTGACTGATACTGACTGACTGACTGAGACTGGACTGACTGACTGACTGACTGACTGATTGACTAACTGACTGACTGAGACTGACTGACTGACTGCTTGACTCTCTGACTGGCTATTTCACTGACTGACTGAATGACTAAATGACTGACTGACACTGACTGACTGACTGCTTGACTACCTGACTGACTGCTTGACTGACTAACTGACTGGACAGGACTGACCGACTGACTGACTGACAGACTGACTGAATAAGGATGACTGACAGACTGACTGAATAAGGCTGACTGACTGACTGACTGACAGACTGACTGAATAAGGCTGACCGACTGACTGACTGCCTGACTGACTGACTGACTGAATGACTGACTGACTGACTGACCGAGACTGACTGACTGACTGACTGAGACTGACTGACTGCTTTAGTGACTAACTGACTGCACAGGACTGACCGACTGACTGACTGACTGACTGCCTGACTGACTGACTGACTGAAGGACTAACTGACTGACTGAGTGACTGACTGACTGGACTGACTGACTGAGACTGAATGACTGAGTGCTTGACTGATTGACTGTCATACTGACTGACTGACTTCCCAAAAGGGAAAAATAAAAAAAAAGAATTATAAAATTAGAAAAAAATATTTGCATTTAAGATTTCCTTTCCGGCCGGGACTCGAACCCAGTACCACGGGCTAGGAACCCAAAGGTCTAGCCATTAGGCTATCGGAGCTCTGTCGATGGAAGTCTTAAATATAATAAAAACAGAAAATGCACCTTGGTAATTATTGATTCAAACACTTTGAAATTTACAGGTCGAATAATTAAACTGACTCAGAATTTTTCTCCCTACATAAATAATCAATATTCGCAAAAGAGAAAAATTAAAAAAAAAAAAGAAGAAGAAATTTCAAATTAGAAACTAAAAGTATACATTGAAGATTTTCGTTCAGGCTGGGACTCGAACCCAGGGCCACTCGCTTGGAAGCCTAACACTCTAGCCATTAGTCTATGGGAGCGCTGTCGGTGGGAGTTTTAAATATAATAAAAACAAAAAATGCACCTTGGTAATAGTTTATTTAAACACTTTGAAATTTTCGTGTCGAAAAATTAAACTGACTCAGAATTTTCTTCCCTACATAAATAATCAATAATTGCAAAGGAAAGAAATTGAAAAAAAAAGAATTTTCAAATTAGAAAAGAAATATATACATTGAAGATATTCGCTCCGGCTGGGACTCGAACCCAGGCCACTCGCTTGGAAGACCAGCGGTCTAGCCATTAGGCTATCGGAGTTCTGTCGAGCGGAGTCTTACTGCCTGACTGATACTGCCTGACTGACAGACTGACTCACTGACTGACTGATACTAACTGACTGACTCACTGACTGACCGAGACTGACTGACTAACTGCCTGACTGACTGAGACTGGACTGACTGACTGACTGACTGACTGACTGACTAACTGACTGACTGAGACTGACTGACTGACTGCTTGACTCTCTGACTGGCTATTTCACTGACTGACTGACTGAATGACTAAATGACTGACTGACACTGACTGACTGACTGCTTGACTACCTGACTGACTGCTTGACTGACTAACTGACTGGACAGGACTGACCGACTGACTGACTGACAGACTGACTGAATAAGGATGACTGACAGACTGACTGAATAAGGCTGACTGACTGACTGACTGACAGACTGACTGAATAAGGCTGACCGACTGACTGACTGCCTGACTGACTGACTGACTGAATGACTGACTGACTGACTGACCGAGACTGACTGACTGACTGACTGAGACTGGACTGGACTGACTGACTGACTGACTGACTGAGACTGACTGACTGCTTTAGTGACTAACTGACTGCAAAGGACTGACCGACTGACTGACTGACTGACTGCCTGACTGACTGACTGACTGAATGACTGACTGACTGAGACTAAATGACTGACTGCTTGACAGACTGGCTGAAGGACTAACTGACTGACTGAGTGACTGACTGACTGGACTGACTGACTGAGACTGAATGACTGAGTGCTTGACTGATTGACTGTCAGACTGACTGACTGACTTCGCAAAAGGGAAAAATAAAAAAAAAAGAATTATAAAATTAGAAAAAAATATTTGCATTTAAGATTTCCTTTCCGGCTGGGATTTGAACCCAGGGCGACACTCATGGAAGCCCAACGCTCTCGCCAATATACTATCGGATCTCTGTTGATCGGTGTCTTAATTATAATAAAAACAAAAAATGCACCTTGGTAATTATTGATTCAAACACTTTGAAATTTACAGGTCGAATAATTAAACTGACTCAGAATTTTTCTCCCTACATAAATAATCAATATTCGCAAAAGAGAAAAATTAAAAAAAAAGAAGAAGAAATTTCAAATTAGAAACTAAAAGTATACATTGAAGATTTTCATTCAGGCTGGGACTCGAACCCAGGGCCACTCGCTTGGAAGCCTAACACTCTAGCCATTAGTCTATGGGAGCTCTGTCGGTGGGAGTTTTAAATATAATAAAAACAAAAAATGCACCTTGGTAATTGTTTATTTAAACACTTTGAAATCTTCGTGTCGAAAAATTAAACTGACTCAGAATTTTCTTCCCTACATAAATAATCAATAATTGCAAAGGAAAGAAATTGAAAAAAAAAGAATTTTCAAATTAGAAAAGAAATATTTACATTGAAGATATTCGCTCCGGCTGGGACTCGAACCCAGGCCACTCGCTTGGAAGACCAGCGGTCTAGCCATTAGGCTATCGGAGTTCTGTCGAGCGGAGTCTTACTGCCTGACTGATACTGCCTGACTGACAGACTGACTCACTGACTGACTGATACTGACTGACTGACTCACTGACTGACCGAGACTGACTGACTAACTGCCTGACTGACTGAGACTGGACTGACTGACTGACTGACTGACTGACTGACTAACTGACTGACTGAGACTGACTGACTGACTGCTTGACTCTCTGACTGGCTATTTCACTGACTGACTGAATGACTGAATGACTGACTGACACTGACTGACTGACTGCTTGACTACCTGACTGACTGCTTGACTGACTAACTGACTGGACAGGACTGACCGACTGACTGACTGACAGACTGACTGAATAAGGATGACTGACAGACTGACTGAATAAGGCTGACTGACTGACTGACTGACAGACTGACTGAATAAGGCTGACCGACTGACTGACTGCCTGACTGACTGACTGACTGAATGACTGACTGACTGACTGACCGAGACTGACTGACTGACTGACTGAGACTGGACTGACTGACTGCTTTAGTGACTAACTGACTGCACAGGACTGACCGACTGACTGACTGACTGACTGCCTGACTGACAGACTGACTCACTGACTGACTGATACTGACTGACTGACTGAGACTGGACTGACTGACTGACTGACTGACTGATTGACTAACTGACTGACTGAGACTGACTGACTGACTGCTTGACTCTCTGACTGGCTATTTCACTGACTGACTGAATGACTAAATGACTGACTGACACTGACTGACTGACTGCTTGACTACCTGACTGACTGCTTGACTGACTAACTGACTGGACAGGACTGACCGACTGACTGACTGACAGACTGACTGAATAAGGATGACTGACAGACTGACTGAATAAGGCTGACTGACTGACTGACTGACAGACTGACTGAATAAGGCTGACCGACTGACTGACTGCCTGACTGACTGACTGACTGAATGACTGACTGACTGACTGACCGAGACTGACTGACTGACTGACTGAGACTGACTGACTGCTTTAGTGACTAACTGACTGCACAGGACTGACCGACTGACTGACTGACTGACTGCCTGACTGACTGACTGACTGAAGGACTAACTGACTGACTGAGTGACTGACTGACTGGACTGACTGACTGAGACTGAATGACTGAGTGCTTGACTGATTGACTGTCATACTGACTGACTGACTTCCCAAAAGGGAAAAATAAAAAAAAAGAATTATAAAATTAGAAAAAAATATTTGCATTTAAGATTTCCTTTCCGGCCGGGACTCGAACCCAGTACCACGGGCTAGGAACCCAAAGGTCTAGCCATTAGGCTATCGGAGCTCTGTCGATGGAAGTCTTAAATATAATAAAAACAAAAAATGCACCTTGGTAATTATTGATTCAAACACTTTGAAATTTACAGGTCGAATAATTAAACTGACTCAGAATTTTTCTCCCTACATAAATAATCAATATTCGCAAAAGAGAAAAATTAAAAAAAAAAAAGAAGAAGAAATTTCAAATTAGAAACTAAAAGTATACATTGAAGATTTTCGTTCAGGCTGGGACTCGAACCCAGGGCCACTCGCTTGGAAGCCTAACACTCTAGCCATTAGTCTATGGGAGCGCTGTCGGTGGGAGTTTTAAATATAATAAAAACAAAAAATGCACCTTGGTAATAGTTTATTTAAACACTTTGAAATTTTCGTGTCGAAAAATTAAACTGACTCAGAATTTTCTTCCCTACATAAATAATCAATAATTGCAAAGGAAAGAAATTGAAAAAAAAAGAATTTTCAAATTAGAAAAGAAATATATACATTGAAGATATTCGCTCCGGCTGGGACTCGAACCCAGGCCACTCGCTTGGAAGACCAGCGGTCTAGCCATTAGGCTATCGGAGTTCTGTCGAGCGGAGTCTTACTGCCTGACTGATACTGCCTGACTGACAGACTGACTCACTGACTGACTGATACTAACTGACTGACTCACTGACTGACCGAGACTGACTGACTAACTGCCTGACTGACTGAGACTGGACTGACTGACTGACTGACTGACTGACTGACTAACTGACTGACTGAGACTGACTGACTGACTGCTTGACTCTCTGACTGGCTATTTCACTGACTGACTGACTGAATGACTAAATGACTGACTGACACTGACTGACTGACTGCTTGACTACCTGACTGACTGCTTGACTGACTAACTGACTGGACAGGACTGACCGACTGACTGACTGACAGACTGACTGAATAAGGATGACTGACAGACTGACTGAATAAGGCTGACTGACTGACTGACTGACAGACTGACTGAATAAGGCTGACCGACTGACTGACTGCCTGACTGACTGACTGACTGAATGACTGACTGACTGACTGACCGAGACTGACTGACTGACTGACTGAGACTGGACTGGACTGACTGACTGACTGACTGACTGAGACTGACTGACTGCTTTAGTGACTAACTGACTGCAAAGGACTGACCGACTGACTGACTGACTGACTGCCTGACTGACTGACTGACTGAATGACTGACTGACTGAGACTAAATGACTGACTGCTTGACAGACTGGCTGAAGGACTAACTGACTGACTGAGTGACTGACTGACTGGACTGACTGACTGAGACTGAATGACTGAGTGCTTGACTGATTGACTGTCAGACTGACTGACTGACTTCGCAAAAGGGAAAAATAAAAAAAAAAGAATTATAAAATTAGAAAAAAATATTTGCATTTAAGATTTCCTTTCCGGCTGGGATTTGAACCCAGGGCGACACTCATGGAAGCCCAACGCTCTCGCCAATATACTATCGGATCTCTGTTGATCGGTGTCTTAATTATAATAAAAACAAAAAATGCACCTTGGTAATTATTGATTCAAACACTTTGAAATTTACAGGTCGAATAATTAAACTGACTCAGAATTTTTCTCCCTACATAAATAATCAATATTCGCAAAAGAGAAAAATTAAAAAAAAAGAAGAAGAAATTTCAAATTAGAAACTAAAAGTATACATTGAAGATTTTCGTTCAGGCTGGGACTCGAACCCAGGGCCACTCGCTTGGAAGCCTAACACTCTAGCCATTAGTCTATGGGAGCTCTGTCGGTGGGAGTTTTAAATATAATAAAAACAAAAAATGCACCTTGGTAATTGTTTATTTAAACACTTTGAAATCTTCGTGTCGAAAAATTAAACTGACTCAGAATTTTCTTCCCTACATAAATAATCAATAATTGCAAAGGAAAGAAATTGAAAAAAAAAGAATTTTCAAATTAGAAAAGAAATATTTACATTGAAGATATTCGCTCCGGCTGGGACTCGAACCCAGGCCACTCGCTTGGAAGACCAGCGGTCTAGCCATTAGGCTATCGGAGTTCTGTCGAGCGGAGTCTTACTGCCTGACTGATACTGCCTGACTGACAGACTGACTCACTGACTGACTGATACTGACTGACTGACTCACTGACTGACCGAGACTGACTGACTAACTGCCTGACTGACTGAGACTGGACTGACTGACTGACTGACTGACTGACTGACTAACTGACTGACTGAGACTGACTGACTGACTGCTTGACTCTCTGACTGGCTATTTCACTGACTGACTGAATGACTGAATGACTGACTGACACTGACTGACTGACTGCTTGACTACCTGACTGACTGCTTGACTGACTAACTGACTGGACAGGACTGACCGACTGACTGACTGACAGACTGACTGAATAAGGATGACTGACAGACTGACTGAATAAGGCTGACTGACTGACTGACTGACAGACTGACTGAATAAGGCTGACCGACTGACTGACTGCCTGACTGACTGACTGACTGAATGACTGACTGACTGACTGACCGAGACTGACTGACTGACTGACTGAGACTGGACTGACTGACTGCTTTAGTGACTAACTGACTGCACAGGACTGACCGACTGACTGACTGACTGACTGCCTGACTGACTGACTGACTGAATGACTGACTGACTTAGACTAAATGACTGACTGCTTGACTGACTGGCTGAAGGACTAACTGACTGACTGAGTGACTGACTGACTGGACTGACTGACTGAGACTGAATGACTGAGTGCTTGACTGATTGACTGTCATACTGACTGACTGACTTCGCAAAAGGGAAAAATAAAAAAAAAAGAATTATAAAATTAGAAAAAAATATTTGCATTTAAGATTCCCTTTCCGGCCGGGACTCGAACCCAGTACCACGCGCTTGGAACCCAACGGTCTAGCCATTAGGCTATCGGAGCTCTGTCGATGGAAGTCTTAAATATAATAAAAACAAAAAATGCACCTTGGTAATTATTGATTCAAACACTTTGAAATTTACAGGTCGAATAATTAAACTGACTCAGAATTTTTCTCCCTACATAAATAATCAATATTCGCAAAAGAGAAAAATTAAAAAAAAAGAAGAAGAAATTTCAAATTAGAAACTAAAAGTATACATTGAAGATTTTCGTTCAGGCTGGGACTCGAACCCAGGGCCACTCGCTTGGAAGCCTAACACTCTAGCCATTAGTCTATGGGAGCTCTGTCGGTGGGAGTTTTAAATATAATAAAAACAAAAAATGCACCTTGGTAATTGTTTATTTAAACACTTTGAAATCTTCGTGTCGAAAAATTAAACTGACTCAGAATTTTCTTCCCTACATAAATAATCAATAATTGCAAAGGAAAGAAATTGAAAAAAAAAAACGAATTTTCAAATTAGAAAAGAAATATATACATTGAAGATATTCGCTCCGGCTGGGACTCGAACCCAGGCCACTCGCTTGGAAGACCAGCGGTCTAGCCATTAGGCTATCGGAGTTCTGTCGAGCGGAGTCTTACTGCCTGACTGATACTGCCTGACTGACAGACTGACTCACTGACTGACTGATACTAACTGACTGACTCACTGACTGACCGAGACTGACTGACTAACTGCCTGACTGACTGAGACTGGACTGACTGACTGACTGACTGACTGACTAACTAACTGACTGACTGAGACTGACTGACTGACTGCTTGACTCTCTGACTGGCTATTTCACTGACTGACTGACTGAATGACTAAATGACTGACTGACACTGACTGACTGACTGCTTGACTACCTGACTGACTGCTTGACTGACTAACTGACTGGACAGGACCGACCGACTGACAGACTGACTGAATAAGGATGACTGACAGACTGACTGAATAAGGCTGACTGACTGACTGACTGACAGACTGACTGAATAAGGCTGACCGACTGACTGACTGCCTGACTGACTGACTGACTGAATGACTGACTGACTGACTGACTGAGACTGGACTGGACTGACTGACTGACTGACTGAGACAGACTGACTGTTTTAGTGACTAACTGACTGCACAGGACTGACCGACTGACTGACTGACTGACTGTCTGACTGACTGACTGACTGAATGACTGACTGACTGAGACTAAATGACTGACTGCTTGACTGACTGGCTGAAGGACTAACTGACTGACTGAGACTAAATGACTGACTGCTTGACTGACTGGCTGAAGGACTAACTGACTGACTGAGTGACTGACTGACTGGACTGACTGACTGAGACTGAATGACTGAGTGCTTGACTGATTGACTGTCAGACTGACTGACTGACTTCGCAAAAGGGAAAAATAAAAAAAAAAGAATTATAAAATTAGAAAAAAATATTTGCATTTAAGATTTCCTTTCCGGCTGGGATTTGAACCCAGGGCGACACTCATGGAAGCCCAACGCTCTCGCCAATATACTATCGGATCTCTGTTGATCGGTGTCTTAATTATAATAAAAACAAAAAATGCACCTTAGTAATTATTGATCTAAAATCTTTGAAATCTAAAGGTCGAATGATTAAACTGACTCAGAATTTTCTTCCGTACATAAATAATCCATATTTGCAAAAGAAAGAAATTGAAAAAAAAAAAGAATCTTCAAATTAGAAGAGAAATATATACATGGAAGATTTTCGTTCCGGCCGGGACTCGAACCCAGTACCACGCGCTTGGAACCCAACGGTCTAGCCATTAGGCTATCGGAGCTCTGTCGATGGAAGTCTTAAATATAGTAAAAACAAAAAATGCACCTTGGTAATTATTGATTCAAACACTTTGAAATTTACAGGTCGAATAATTAAACTGACTCAGAATTTTTCTCCCTACATAAATAATCAATATTCGCAAAAGAGAAAAATTAAAAAAAAAAGAAAATGAATTTCAAATTAGAAACTAAAAGTATACATTGAAGATTTTCGTTCAGGCTGGGACTCGAACCCAGGGCCACTCGCTTGGAAGCCTAACACTCTAGCCATTAGTCTATGGGAGCTCTGTCGGTGGGAGTTTTAAATATAATAAAAACAAAAAATGCACCTTGGTAATTGTTTATTTAAACACTTTGAAATCTTCGTGTCGAAAAATTAAACTGACTCAGAATTTTCTTCCCTACATAAATAATCAATAATTGCAAAGGAAAGAAATTGAAAAAAAAAAAGAATTTTCAAATTAGAAAAGAAATATATACATTGAAGATATTCGCTCCGGCTGGGACTCGAACCCAGGCCACTCGCTTGGAAGACCAGCGGTCTAGCCATTAGGCTATCGGAGTTCTGTCGAGCGGAGTCTTACTGCCTGACTGACAGACTGACTCACTGACTGACTGATACTGTCTGACTGACTCACTGACTGACCGAGACTGACTGACTAACTGCCTGACTGACTGAGACTGGACTGACTGACTGACTGACTGACTAACTGACTGACTGAGACTGACTGACTGACTGCTTGACTCTCTGACGGGCTATTTCACTGACTGACTGAATGACTAAATGACTGACTGACACTGACTGACTGACTGCTTGACTACCTGACTGAGTGCTTGACTGACTAACTGACTGGACAGGACTGACCGACTGACTGACTGACAGACTGACTGAATAAGGATGACTGACAGACTGACTGAATAAGGCTGACTGACTGACTGACTAACAGACTGACTGAATAAGGCTGACCGACTGACTGACTGCCTGACTGACTGAATGACTGACTGACTGACTGACCGAGACTGACTGACTGACTGACTGAGACTGGACTGGACTGACTGACTGACTGACTGACTGAGACTGACTGACTGCTTTAGTGACTAACTGACTGCACAGGACTGACCGACTGACTGACTGACTGACTGCCTGACTGACTGAATGACTGACTGACTGAGACTAAATGACTGACTGCTTGACTGACTGGCTGAAGGACTAACTGACTGACTGAGTGACTGACTGACTGGACTGACTGACTGAGACTGAATGACTGAGTGCTTGACTGATTGACTGTCAGACTGACTGACTGACTTCGCAAAAGGGAAAAATAAAAAAAAAGAATTATAAAATTAGAAAAAAATATTTGCATTTAAGATTTCCTTTCCGGCTGGGATTTGAACCCAGGGCGACACTCATGGAAGCCCAACGCTCTCGCCAATATACTATCGGATCTCTGTTGATCGGTGTCTTAATTATAATAAAAACAAAAAATGCACCTTAGTAATTATTGATCTAAAATCTTTGAAATCTAAAGGTCGAATGATTAAACTGACTCAGAATTTTCTTCCGTACATAAATAATCCATATTTGCAAAAGAAAGAAATTGAAAAAAAAAAGAATCTTAAAATTAGAAGAGAAATATATACATGGAAGATTTTCGTTCCGGCCGGGACTCGAACCCAGTACCACGCACTTGGAACCCAACGGTCTAGCCATTAGGCTATCGGAGCTCTGTCGATGGAAGTCTTAAATATAATAAAAACAAAAAATGCACCTTGGTAATTATTGATTCAAACACTTTGAAATTTACAGGTCGAATAATTAAACTGACTCAGAATTTTTCTCCCTACATAAATAATCAATATTCGCAAAAGATAAAAATTAAAAAAAAAAGAAGAAGAAATTTCAAATTAGAAACTAAAAGTATACATTGAAGATTTTCGTTCAGGCAGGGACTAGAACCCAGGGCCACTCGCTTGGAAGCCTAACACTCTAGCCATTAGTCTATGGGAGCTCTGTCGGTGGGAGTTTTAAATATAATAAAAACAAAAAATGCACCTTGGTAATTGTTTATTTAAACACTTTGAAATCTTCGTGTCGAAAAATTAAACTGACTCAGAATTTTCTTCCCTACATAAATAATAAATAATTGCAAAGGAAAGAAATTGAAAAAAAAAAGAATTTTCAAATTAGAAAAGAAATATATACATTGAAGATATTCGCTCCGGCTGGGACTCGAACCCAGGCCACTCGCTTGGAAGACCAGCGGTCTAGCCATTAGGCTATCGGAGTTATATCGAGCGGAGTCTTACTGCCTGACTGATACTGCCTGACTGACAGACTGACTCACTGACTGACTGATACTGACTGACTGACTCACTGACTGACCGAGACTGACTGACTAACTGCCTGACTGACTGAGACTGGACTGACTGACTGACTGACTGACTGACTGACTAACTGACTGACTGAGACTGACTGACTGACTGCTTGACTCTCTGACTGGCTATTTCACTGACTGACTGAATGACTAAATGACTGACTGACACTGACTGACTGACTGCTTGACTACCTGACTGACTGCTTGACTGACTAACTGACTGGACAGGACTGACCGACTGACTGACTGACAGACTGACTGAATAAGGATGACTGACAGACTGACTGAATAAGGCTGACTGACTGACTGACTGACAGACTGACTGAATAAGGCTGACCGACTGACTGACTGCCTGACTGACTGACTGACTGAATGACTGACTGACTGACTGACCGAGACTGACTGACTGACTGACTGAGACTGGACTGGACTGACTGACTGACTGACTGACTGAGACTGACTGACTGCTTTAGTGACTAACTGACTGCAAAGGACTGACCGACTGACTGACTGACTGACTGCCTGACTGACTGACTGACTGAATGACTGACTGACTGAGACTAAATGACTGACTGCTTGACAGACTGGCTGAAGGACTAACTGACTGACTGAGTGACTGACTGACTGGACTGACTGACTGAGACTGAATGACTGAGTGCTTGACTGATTGACTGTCAGACTGACTGACTGACTTCGCAAAAGGGAAAAATAAAAAAAAAAGAATTATAAAATTAGAAAAAAATATTTGCATTTAAGATTTCCTTTCCGGCTGGGATTTGAACCCAGGGCGACACTCATGGAAGCCCAACGCTCTCGCCAATATACTATCGGATCTCTGTTGATCGGTGTCTTAATTATAATAAAAACAAAAAATGCACCTTGGTAATTATTGATTCAAACACTTTGAAATTTACAGGTCGAATAATTAAACTGACTCAGAATTTTTCTCCCTACATAAATAATCAATATTCGCAAAAGAGAAAAATTAAAAAAAAAGAAGAAGAAATTTCAAATTAGAAACTAAAAGTATACATTGAAGATTTTCGTTCAGGCTGGGACTCGAACCCAGGGCCACTCGCTTGGAAGCCTAACACTCTAGCCATTAGTCTATGGGAGCTCTGTCGGTGGGAGTTTTAAATATAATAAAAACAAAAAATGCACCTTGGTAATTGTTTATTTAAACACTTTGAAATCTTCGTGTCGAAAAATTAAACTGACTCAGAATTTTCTTCCCTACATAAATAATCAATAATTGCAAAGGAAAGAAATTGAAAAAAAAAGAATTTTCAAATTAGAAAAGAAATATTTACATTGAAGATATTCGCTCCGGCTGGGACTCGAACCCAGGCCACTCGCTTGGAAGACCAGCGGTCTAGCCATTAGGCTATCGGAGTTCTGTCGAGCGGAGTCTTACTGCCTGACTGATACTGCCTGACTGACAGACTGACTCACTGACTGACTGATACTGACTGACTGACTCACTGACTGACCGAGACTGACTGACTAACTGCCTGACTGACTGAGACTGGACTGACTGACTGACTGACTGACTGACTGACTAACTGACTGACTGAGACTGACTGACTGACTGCTTGACTCTCTGACTGGCTATTTCACTGACTGACTGAATGACTGAATGACTGACTGACACTGACTGACTGACTGCTTGACTACCTGACTGACTGCTTGACTGACTAACTGACTGGACAGGACTGACCGACTGACTGACTGACAGACTGACTGAATAAGGATGACTGACAGACTGACTGAATAAGGCTGACTGACTGACTGACTGACAGACTGACTGAATAAGGCTGACCGACTGACTGACTGCCTGACTGACTGACTGACTGAATGACTGACTGACTGACTGACCGAGACTGACTGACTGACTGACTGAGACTGGACTGACTGACTGCTTTAGTGACTAACTGACTGCACAGGACTGACCGACTGACTGACTGACTGACTGCCTGACTGACTGACTGACTGAATGACTGACTGACTTAGACTAAATGACTGACTGCTTGACTGACTGGCTGAAGGACTAACTGACTGACTGAGTGACTGACTGACTGGACTGACTGACTGAGACTGAATGACTGAGTGCTTGACTGATTGACTGTCATACTGACTGACTGACTTCGCAAAAGGGAAAAATAAAAAAAAAAGAATTATAAAATTAGAAAAAAATATTTGCATTTAAGATTCCCTTTCCGGCCGGGACTCGAACCCAGTACCACGCGCTTGGAACCCAACGGTCTAGCCATTAGGCTATCGGAGCTCTGTCGATGGAAGTCTTAAATATAATAAAAACAAAAAATGCACCTTGGTAATTATTGATTCAAACACTTTGAAATTTACAGGTCGAATAATTAAACTGACTCAGAATTTTTCTCCCTACATAAATAATCAATATTCGCAAAAGAGAAAAATTAAAAAAAAAGAAGAAGAAATTTCAAATTAGAAACTAAAAGTATACATTGAAGATTTTCGTTCAGGCTGGGACTCGAACCCAGGGCCACTCGCTTGGAAGCCTAACACTCTAGCCATTAGTCTATGGGAGCTCTGTCGGTGGGAGTTTTAAATATAATAAAAACAAAAAATGCACCTTGGTAATTGTTTATTTAAACACTTTGAAATCTTCGTGTCGAAAAATTAAACTGACTCAGAATTTTCTTCCCTACATAAATAATCAATAATTGCAAAGGAAAGAAATTGAAAAAAAAAACGAATTTTCAAATTAGAAAAGAAATATATACATTGAAGATATTCGCTCCGGCTGGGACTCGAACCCAGGCCACTCGCTTGGAAGACCAGCGGTCTAGCCATTAGGCTATCGGAGTTCTGTCGAGCGGAGTCTTACTGCCTGACTGATACTGCCTGACTGACAGACTGACTCACTGACTGACTGATACTAACTGACTGACTCACTGACTGACCGAGACTGACTGACTAACTGCCTGACTGACTGAGACTGGACTGACTGACTGACTGACTGACTGACTAACTAACTGACTGACTGAGACTGACTGACTGACTGCTTGACTCTCTGACTGGCTATTTCACTGACTGACTGACTGAATGACTAAATGACTGACTGACACTGACTGACTGACTGCTTGACTACCTGACTGACTGCTTGACTGACTAACTGACTGGACAGGACCGACCGACTGACAGACTGACTGAATAAGGATGACTGACAGACTGACTGAATAAGGCTGACTGACTGACTGACTGACAGACTGACTGAATAAGGCTGACCGACTGACTGACTGCCTGACTGACTGACTGACTGAATGACTGACTGACTGACTGACTGAGACTGGACTGGACTGACTGACTGACTGACTGAGACAGACTGACTGTTTTAGTGACTAACTGACTGCACAGGACTGACCGACTGACTGACTGACTGACTGTCTGACTGACTGACTGACTGAATGACTGACTGACTGAGACTAAATGACTGACTGCTTGACTGACTGGCTGAAGGACTAACTGACTGACTGAGACTAAATGACTGACTGCTTGACTGACTGGCTGAAGGACTAACTGACTGACTGAGTGACTGACTGACTGGACTGACTGACTGAGACTGAATGACTGAGTGCTTGACTGATTGACTGTCAGACTGACTGACTGACTTCGCAAAAGGGAAAAATAAAAAAAAAAGAATTATAAAATTAGAAAAAAATATTTGCATTTAAGATTTCCTTTCCGGCTGGGATTTGAACCCAGGGCGACACTCATGGAAGCCCAACGCTCTCGCCAATATACTATCGGATCTCTGTTGATCGGTGTCTTAATTATAATAAAAACAAAAAATGCACCTTAGTAATTATTGATCTAAAATCTTTGAAATCTAAAGGTCGAATGATTAAACTGACTCAGAATTTTCTTCCGTACATAAATAATCCATATTTGCAAAAGAAAGAAATTGAAAAAAAAAAAGAATCTTCAAATTAGAAGAGAAATATATACATGGAAGATTTTCGTTCCGGCCGGGACTCGAACCCAGTACCACGCGCTTGGAACCCAACGGTCTAGCCATTAGGCTATCGGAGCTCTGTCGATGGAAGTCTTAAATATAGTAAAAACAAAAAATGCACCTTGGTAATTATTGATTCAAACACTTTGAAATTTACAGGTCGAATAATTAAACTGACTCAGAATTTTTCTCCCTACATAAATAATCAATATTCGCAAAAGAGAAAAATTAAAAAAAAAAGAAAATGAATTTCAAATTAGAAACTAAAAGTATACATTGAAGATTTTCGTTCAGGCTGGGACTCGAACCCAGGGCCACTCGCTTGGAAGCCTAACACTCTAGCCATTAGTCTATGGGAGCTCTGTCGGTGGGAGTTTTAAATATAATAAAAACAAAAAATGCACCTTGGTAATTGTTTATTTAAACACTTTGAAATCTTCGTGTCGAAAAATTAAACTGACTCAGAATTTTCTTCCCTACATAAATAATCAATAATTGCAAAGGAAAGAAATTGAAAAAAAAAAAGAATTTTCAAATTAGAAAAGAAATATATACATTGAAGATATTCGCTCCGGCTGGGACTCGAACCCAGGCCACTCGCTTGGAAGACCAGCGGTCTAGCCATTAGGCTATCGGAGTTCTGTCGAGCGGAGTCTTACTGCCTGACTGACAGACTGACTCACTGACTGACTGATACTGTCTGACTGACTCACTGACTGACCGAGACTGACTGACTAACTGCCTGACTGACTGAGACTGGACTGACTGACTGACTGACTGACTAACTGACTGACTGAGACTGACTGACTGACTGCTTGACTCTCTGACGGGCTATTTCACTGACTGACTGAATGACTAAATGACTGACTGACACTGACTGACTGACTGCTTGACTACCTGACTGAGTGCTTGACTGACTAACTGACTGGACAGGACTGACCGACTGACTGACTGACAGACTGACTGAATAAGGATGACTGACAGACTGACTGAATAAGGCTGACTGACTGACTGACTAACAGACTGACTGAATAAGGCTGACCGACTGACTGACTGCCTGACTGACTGAATGACTGACTGACTGACTGACCGAGACTGACTGACTGACTGACTGAGACTGGACTGGACTGACTGACTGACTGACTGACTGAGACTGACTGACTGCTTTAGTGACTAACTGACTGCACAGGACTGACCGACTGACTGACTGACTGACTGCCTGACTGACTGAATGACTGACTGACTGAGACTAAATGACTGACTGCTTGACTGACTGGCTGAAGGACTAACTGACTGACTGAGTGACTGACTGACTGGACTGACTGACTGAGACTGAATGACTGAGTGCTTGACTGATTGACTGTCAGACTGACTGACTGACTTCGCAAAAGGGAAAAATAAAAAAAAAGAATTATAAAATTAGAAAAAAATATTTGCATTTAAGATTTCCTTTCCGGCTGGGATTTGAACCCAGGGCGACACTCATGGAAGCCCAACGCTCTCGCCAATATACTATCGGATCTCTGTTGATCGGTGTCTTAATTATAATAAAAACAAAAAATGCACCTTAGTAATTATTGATCTAAAATCTTTGAAATCTAAAGGTCGAATGATTAAACTGACTCAGAATTTTCTTCCGTACATAAATAATCCATATTTGCAAAAGAAAGAAATTGAAAAAAAAAAGAATCTTAAAATTAGAAGAGAAATATATACATGGAAGATTTTCGTTCCGGCCGGGACTCGAACCCAGTACCACGCACTTGGAACCCAACGGTCTAGCCATTAGGCTATCGGAGCTCTGTCGATGGAAGTCTTAAATATAATAAAAACAAAAAATGCACCTTGGTAATTATTGATTCAAACACTTTGAAATTTACAGGTCGAATAATTAAACTGACTCAGAATTTTTCTCCCTACATAAATAATCAATATTCGCAAAAGATAAAAATTAAAAAAAAAAGAAGAAGAAATTTCAAATTAGAAACTAAAAGTATACATTGAAGATTTTCGTTCAGGCAGGGACTAGAACCCAGGGCCACTCGCTTGGAAGCCTAACACTCTAGCCATTAGTCTATGGGAGCTCTGTCGGTGGGAGTTTTAAATATAATAAAAACAAAAAATGCACCTTGGTAATTGTTTATTTAAACACTTTGAAATCTTCGTGTCGAAAAATTAAACTGACTCAGAATTTTCTTCCCTACATAAATAATAAATAATTGCAAAGGAAAGAAATTGAAAAAAAAAAGAATTTTCAAATTAGAAAAGAAATATATACATTGAAGATATTCGCTCCGGCTGGGACTCGAACCCAGGCCACTCGCTTGGAAGACCAGCGGTCTAGCCATTAGGCTATCGGAGTTATATCGAGCGGAGTCTTACTGCCTGACTGATACTGCCTGACTGACAGACTGACTCACTGACTGACTGATACTGACTGACTGACTCACTGACTGACCGAGACTGACTGACTAACTGCCTGACTGACTGAGACTGGACTGACTGACTGACTGACTGACTGACTGACTAACTGACTGACTGAGACTGACTGACTGACTGCTTGACTCTCTGACTGGCTATTTCACTGACTGACTGAATGACTAAATGACTGACTGACACTGACTGACTGACTGCTTGACTACCTGACTGACTGCTTGACTGACTAACTGACTGGACAGGACTGACCGACTGACTGACTGACAGACTGACTGAATAAGGATGACTGACAGACTGACTGAATAAGGCTGACTGACTGACTGACTGACAGACTGACTGAATAAGGCTGACCGACTGACTGACTGCCTGACTGCCTGACTGACTGAATGACTGACTGACTGACTAACCGAGACTGACTGACTGACTGACTGAGACTGGACTGGACTGACTGACTGACTGACTAACTGAGACTGACTGACTGCTTTAGTGACTAACTGACTGCACAGGACTGACCGACTGACTGACTGACTGACTGCCTGACTGACTGACTGACTGAATGACTGAATGACTGAGACTAAATGACTGACTGCTTGACTGACTGGCTGAAGGACTAACTGACTGACTGAGTGACTGACTGACTGGACTGACTGACTGAGACTGAATGACTGAGTGCTTGACTGATTGACTGTCAGACTGACTGACTGACTTCGCAAAAGGGAAAAATAAAAAAAAAAGAATTATAAAATTAGAAAAAAATATTTGCATTTAAGATTTCCTTTCCGGCCGGGACTCGAACCCAGTACCACGGGCTAGGAACCCAACGGTCTAGCCATTAGGCTATCGGAGCTCTGTCGATGGAAGTCTTAAATATAATAAAAACAAAAAATGCACCTTGGTAATTATTGATTCAAACACTTTGAAATTTACAGGTCGAATAATTAAACTGACTCAGAATTTTTCTCCCTACATAAATAATCAATATTCGCAAAAGAGAAAAATTAAAAAAAAAAAGAAGAAGAAATTTCAAATTAGAAACTAAAAGTATACATTGAAGATTTTCGTTCAGGCTGGGACGAACCCAGGGCCACTCGCTTGGAAGCCTAACACTCTAGCCATTAGTCTATGGGAGCTCTGTCGGTGGGAGTTTTAAATATAATAAAAACAAAAAATGCACCTTGGTAATTGTTTATTTAAACACTTTGAAATCTTCGTGTCGAAAAATTAAACTGACTCAGAATTTTCTTCCCTACATAAATAATCAATAATTGCAAAGGAAAGAAATTGAAAAAAAAAGAATTTTCAAATTAGAAAAGAAATATATACATTGAAGATATTCGCTCCGGCTGGGACTCGAACCCAGGCCACTCGCTTGGAAGACCAGCGGTCTAGCCATTAGGCTATCGGAGTTCTGTCGAGCGGAGTCTTACTGCCTGACTGATACTGCCTGACTGACAGACTGACTCACTGACTGACTGATACTGACTGACTGACTCACTGACTGACCGAGACTGACTGACTAACTGCCTGACTGACTGAGACTGGACTGACTGACTGACTGACTGACTGACTGACTAACTGACTGACTGAGACTGACTGACTGACTGCTTGACTCTCTGACTGGCTATTTCACTGACTGACTGAATGACTAAATGACTGACTGACACTGACTGACTGACTGCTTGACTACCTGACTGACTGCTTGACTGACTAACTGACTGGACAGGACTGACCGACTGACTGACTGACAGACTGACTGAATAAGGATGACTGACAGACTGACTGAATAAGGCTGACTGACTGACTGACGGACAGACTGACTGAATAAGGCTGACCGACTGACTGACTGCCTGACTGACTGACTGACTGAATGACTGACTGACTGACTAACCGAGACTGACTGACTGACTGACTGAGACTGGACTGGACTGACTGACTGACTGAGACTGACTGACTGCTTTAGTGACTAACTGACTGCACAGGACTGACCGACTGACTGACTGACTGACTGCCTGACTGACTGACTGACTGAATGACTGACTGACTGAGACTAAATGACTGACTGCTTGACTGACTGGCTGAAGGACTAACTGACTGACTGAGTGACTGACTGACTGGACTGACTGACTGAGACTGAATGACTGAGTGCTTGACTGATTGACTGTCAGACTGACTGACTGACTTCGCAAAAGGGAAAAATAAAAAAAAAAGAATTATAAAATTAGAAAAAAATATTTGCATTTAAGATTTCCTTTCCGGCCGGGACTCGAACCCAGTACCACGGGATAGGAACCCAACGGTCTAGCCATTAGGCTATCGGAGCTCTGTCGATGGAAGTCTTAAATATAATAAAAACAAAAAATGCACCTTGGTAATTATTGATTCAAACACTTTGAAATTTACAGGTCGAATAATTAAACTGACTCAGAATTTTTCTCCCTACATAAATAATCAATATTCGCAAAAGAGAAAAATTTAAAAAAAAAAGAAGAAGAAATTTCAAATTAGAAACTAAAAGTATACATTGAAGATTTTCGTTCAGGCTGGGACGAACCCAGGGCCACTCGCTTGGAAGCCTAACACTCTAGCCATTAGTCTATGGGAGCTCTGTCGGTGGGAGTTTTAAATATAATAAAAACAAAAAATGCACCTTGGTAATTGTTTATTTAAACACTTTGAAATCTTCGTGTCGAAAAATTAAACTGACTCAGAATTTTCTTCCCTACATAAATAATCAATAATTGCAAAGGAAAGAAATTGAAAAAAAAAGAATTTTCAAATTAGAAAAGAAATATATACATTGAAGATATTCGCTCCGGCTGGGACTCGAACCCAGGCCACTCGCTTGGAAGACCAGCGGTCTAGCCATTAGGCTATCGGAGTTCTGTCGAGCGGAGTCTTACTGCCTGACTGATACTGCCTGACTGACAGACTGACTCACTGACTGACTGATACTGACTGACTGACTCACTGACTGACCGAGACTGACTGACTAACTGCCTGACTGACTGAGACTGGACTGACTGACTGACTGACTGACTGACTGACTAACTGACTGACTGAGACTGACTGACTGACTGCTTGACTCTCTGACTGGCTATTTCACTGACTGACTGAATGACTAAATGACTGACTGACACTGACTGACTGACTGCTTGACTACCTGACTGACTGCTTGACTGACTAACTGACTGGACAGGACTGACCGACTGACTGACTGACAGACTGACTGAATAAGGATGACTGACAGACTGACTGAATAAGGCTGACTGACTGACTGACTGACAGACTGACTGAATAAGGCTGACCGACTGACTGACTGCCTGACTGAATGACTGACTGACTGACTAACCGAGACTGACTGACTGACTGACTGAGACTGGACTGGACTGACTGACTGACTGACTGACTGAGACTGACTGACTGCTTTAGTGACTAACTGACTGCACAGGACTGACCGACTGACTGACTGACTGACTGCCTGACTGACTGACTGACTGAATGACTGACTGACTGAGACTAAATGACTGACTGCTTGACTGACTGGCTGAAGGACTAACTGACTGACTGAGTGACTGACTGACTGGACTGACTGACTGAGACTGAATGACTGAGTGCTTGACTGATTGACTGTCAGACTGACTGACTGACTTCGCAAAAGGGAAAAATAAAAAAAAAAGAATTATAAAATTAGAAAAAAATATTTGCATTTAAGATTTCCTTTCCGGCTGGGATTTGAACCCAGGGCGACACTCATGGAAGCCCAACGCTCTCGCAAATATACTATCGGATCTCTGTTGATCGGTGTCTTAATTATAATAAAAACAAAAAATGCACCTTAGTAATTATTGATCTAAAATCTTTGAAATCTAAAGGTCGAATGATTAAACTGACTCAGAATTTTCTTCCGTACATAAATAATCCATATTTGCAAAAGAAAGAAATTGAAAAAAAAAAGAATCTTCAAATTAGAAGAGAAATATATACATGGAAGATTTTCGTTCCGGCGGGACTCGAACCCAGTACCACGCGCTTGGAACCCAACGGTCTAGCCATTAGGCTATCGGAGCTCTGTCGATGGAAGTCTTAAATATAATAAAAACAAAAAATGCACCTTGGTAATTATTGATTCAAACACTTTGAAATTTACAGGTCGAATAATTAAACTGACTCAGAATTTTTCTCCCTACATAAATAATCAATATTCGCAAAAGAGAAAAATTAAAAAAAAAAAGAAGAAGAAATTTCAAATTAGAAACTAAAAGTATACATTGAAGATTTTCGTTCAGGCTGGGACGAACCCAGGGCCACTCGCTTGGAAGCCTAACACTCTAGCCATTAGTCTATGGGAGCTCTGTCGGTGGGAGTTTTAAATATAATAAAAACAAAAAATGCACCTTGGTAATTGTTTATTTAAACACTTTGAAATCTTCGTGTCGAAAAATTAAACTGACTCAGAATTTTCTTCCCTACATAAATAATCAATAATTGCAAAGGAAAGAAATTGAAAAAAAAAAGAATTTTCAAATTAGAAAAGAAATATATACATTGAAGATATTCGCTCCGGCTGGGACTCGAACCCAGGCCACTCGCTTGGAAGACCAACGGTCTAGCCATTAGGCTATCGGAGTTCTGTCGAGCGGAGTCTTACTGCCTGACTGATACTGCCTGACTGACAGACTGACTCACTGACTGACTGATACTGACTGACTGACTCACTGACTGACCGAGACTGACTGACTAACTGCCTGACTGACTGAGACTGGACTGACTGACTGACTGACTGACTGACTGACTAACTGACTGACTGAGACTGACTGACTGACTGCTTGACTCTCTGACTGGCTATTTCACTGACTGACTGAATGACTAAATGACTGACTGACACTGACTGACTGACTGCTTGACTACCTGACTGACTGCTTGACTGACTAACTGACTGGACAGGACTGACCGACTGACTGACTGACAGACTGACTGAATAAGGATGACTGACAGACTGACTGAATAAGGCTGACTGACTGACTGACTGACAGACTGACTGAATAAGGCTGACCGACTGACTGACTGCCTGACTGACTGACTGACTGAATGACTGACTGACTGACTGACCGAGACTGACTGACTGACTGAGACTGGACTGGACTGACTGACTGACTGACTGACTGAGACTGACTGACTGCTTTAGTGACTAACTGACTGCACAGGACTGACCGACTGACTGACTGACTGACTGCCTGACTGACTGACTGACTGAATGACTGACTGACTGAGACTAAATGACTGACTGCTTGACTGACTGGCTGAAGGACTAACTGACTGAGTGAGTGACTGACTGACTGGACTGACTGAATGAGACTGAATGACTGAGTGCTTGACTGATTGACTGTCAGACTGACTGACTGACTTCGCAAAAGGGAAAAATAAAAAAAAAGAATTATAAAATTAGAAAAAAATATTTGCATTTAAGATTTCCTTTCCGGCTGGGATTTGAACCCAGGGCGACACTCATGGAAGCCCAACGCTCTCGCCAATATACTATCGGATGTCTGTTGATCGGTGTCTTAATTATAATAAAAACAAAAAATGCACCTTAGTAATTATTGATCTAAAATCTTTGAAATCTAAAGGTCGAATGATTAAACTGACTCAGAATTTTCTTCCGTACATAAATAATCCATATTTGCAAAAGAAAGAAATTGAAAAAAAAAAGAATCTTCAAATTAGAAGAGAAATATATACATGGGAGGTTTTCGTTCCGGCCGGGACTCGAACCCAGTACCACGCGCTTGGAACCCAACGGTCTAGCCATTAGGCTATCGGAGCTCTGTCGATGGAAGTCTTAAATATAATAAAAACAAAAAATGCACCTTGGTAATTATTGATTCAAACACTTTGAAATTTACAGGTCGAATAATTAAACTGACTCAGAATATTTCTCCCTACATAAATAATCAATATTCGCAAAAGAGAAAAATTAAAAAAAAAAGAAGAAGACATTTCAAATTAGAAACTAAAAGTATACATCGAAGATTTTCGTTCAGGCTGGGACTCGAACCCAGGGCCACTCGCTTGGAAGCCTAACACTCTAGCCATTAGTCTATGGGAGCTCTGTCGGTGGGAGTTTTAAATATAATAAAAACAAAAAATGCACCTTGGTAATTGTTTATTTAAACACTTTGAAATCTTCGTGTCGAAAAATTAAACTGACTCAGAATTTTCTTCCCTACATAAATAATCAATAATTGCAAAGGAAAGAAATTGAAAAAAAAAAAGAATTTTCAAATTAGAAAAGAAATATATACATTGAAGATATTCGCTCCGGCTGGGACTCGAACCCAGGCCACTCGCTTGGAAGACCAGCGGTCTAGCCATTAGGCTATCGGAGTTCTGTCGAGCGGAGTCTTACTGCCTGACTGATACTGCCTGACTGACAGACTGACTCACTGACTGACTGATACTGACTGACTGACTCACTGACTGACCGAGACTGACTGACTAACTGCCTGACTGACTGAGACTGGACTGACTGACTGACTGACTGACTGACTGACTGACTAACTGACTGACTGAGACTGACTGACTGACTGCTTGACTCTCTGACTGGCTATTTCACTGACTGACTGAATGACTAAATGACTGACTGACACTGACTGACTGACTGCTTGACTACCTGACTGACTGCTTGACTGACTAACTGACTGGACAGGACTGACCGACTGACTGACTGACAGACTGACTGAATAAGGATGACTGACAGACTGACTGAATAAGGCTGACTGACTGACTGACTGACAGACTGACTGAATAAGGCTGACCGACTGACTGACTGACTGACTGAATGACTGACTGACTGACTGACCGAGACTGACTGACTGACTGACTGAGACTGGACTGGACTGACTGACTGACTGACTGACTGAGACTGACTGACTGCTTTAGTGACTAACTGACTGCACAGGACTGACCGACTGACTGACTGACTGACTGCCTGACTGACTGACTGACTGAATGACTGACTGACTGAGACTAAATGACTGACTTCTTGACTGACTGGCTGAAGGACTAACTGACTGACTGAGTGACTGACTGACTGGACTGACTGACTGAGACTGAATGACTGAGTGCTTGACTGATTGACTGTCAGACTGACTGATGACTTCGCAAAAGTAAAAAATAAAAAAAAAAGAATTATAAAATTAGAAAAAAATATTTGCATTTAAGATTTCCTTTCCGGCCGGGACTCGAACCCAGTACCACGCGCTAGGAACCCAACGGTCTAGCCATTAGGCTATCGGAGCTCTGTCGATGGAAGTCTTAAATATAATAAAAACAAAAAATGCACCTTGGTAATTATTGATTCAAACACTTTGAAATTTACAGGTCGAATAATTAAACTGACTCAGAATTTTTCTCCCTACATAAATAATCAATATTCGCAAAAGAGAAAAATTTAAAAAAAAAGAAGAAGAAATTTCAAATTAGAAACTAAAAGTATACATTGAAGATTTTCGTTCAGGCTGGGACTCGAACCCAGGGCCACTCGCTTGGAAGCCTAACACTCTAGCCATTAGTCTATGGGAGCTCTGTCGGTGGGAGTTTTAAATATAATAAAAACAAAAAATGCACCGTGGTAATTGTTTATTTAAACACTTTGAAATCTTCGTGTCGAAAAATTAAACTGACTCAGAATTTTCTTCCCTACATAAATAATCAATAATTGCAAAGGAAAGAAACTGAAAAAAAAAAGAATTTTCAAATTAGAAAAGAAATATATACATTGAAGATACTCGCTCCGGCTGGGACTCGAACCCAGGCCACTCGCTTGGAAGACCAGCGGTCTAGCCATTAGGCTATCGGAGTTCTGTCGAGCGGAGTCTTACTGCCTGACTGATACTGCCTGACTGACAGACTGACTCACTGACTGACTGACTCACTGACTGACCGAGACTGACTGACTAACTGCCTGACTGACTGAGACTGGACTGACTGACTGACTGACTGACTGACTAAGTGACTGACTGAGACTGACTGACTGACTGCTTGACTCTCTGACTGGCTATTTCACTGACTGACTGAATGACTAAATGACTGACTGACATTGACTGACTGACTGCTTGACTACCTGACTGACTGCTTGACTGACTAACTGACCGGACAGGACTGACCGACTGACTGACTGACAGACTGACTGAATAAGGATGACTGACAGACTGACTGAATAAGGCTGACTGACTGACTGACTGACAGACTGACTGAATAAGGCTGACCGACTGACTGACTGCCTGACTGACTGACTGACTGAATGACTGACTGACTGACTGACCGAGACTGACTGACTGACTGACTGAGACTGGACTGGACTGACTGACTGACTGACTGACTGAGACTGACTGACTGCTTTAGTAACTAACTGACTGCACAGGACTGACCGACTGATTGACTGACTGACTGCCTGACTGACTGACTGACTGAATGACTGACTGACTGAGACTAAATGACTGACTGCTTGACTGACTGGCTGAAGGACTAACTGACTGACTGAGTGACTGACTGACTGGACTGACTGACTGAGACTGAATGACTGAGTGCTTGACTGATTGACTGTCAGACTGACTGACTGACTTCGCAAAAGGGAAAAATAAAAAAAAAAAGAATTATAAAATTAGAAAAATATATTTGCATTTAAGATTTCCTTTCCGGCCGGGACTCGAACCCAGTACCACGCGCTAGGAACCCAACGGTCTAGCCATTAGGCTATCCGAGCTCTGTCGATGGAAATCTTAAATATAATAAAAACAAAAAATGCACCTTGGTAATTATTGATTCAAACACTTTGAAATTTACAGGTCGAATAATTAAACTGACTCAGAATTTTTCTCCCTACATAAATAATCAATATTCGCAAAAGAGAAAAATTAAAAAAAAAGAAGAAGAAATTTCAAATTAGAAACTAAAAGTATACATTGAAGATTTTCGTTCAGGCTGGGACTCGAACCCAGGGCCACTCGCTTGGAAGCCTAACACTCTAGCCATTAGTCTATGGGAGCTCTGTCGGTGGGAGTTTTAAATATAATAAAAACAAAAAATGCACCTTAGTAATTGTTTATTTAAACACTTTGAAATCTTCGTGTCGAAAAATTAAACTAACTCAGAATTTTCTTCCCTACATAAATAATCAATAATTGCAAAGGAAAGAAATTGAAAAAAAAAAGAATTTTTTAATTAGAAAAGAAATATATACATTGAAGATATTCGCTCCGGCTTGGACTCGAACCCAGGCCACTCGCTTGGAAGACCAGCGGTCTAGCCATTAGGCTATCGGAGTTCTGTCGAGCGGCGTCTTACTGCCTGACTGATACTGCCTGACTGACAGACTGACTCACTGACTGACTGATACTGACTGACTGACTCACTGACTGACCGAGACTGACTGACTAACTGCCTGACTGACTGAGACTGGACTGACTGACTGACTGACTGACTAACTGACTGACTGAGACTGACTGACTGACTGCTTTACTCTCTGAATGGCTATTTCACTGACTGACTGAATGACTAAATGACTGACTGACACTGACTGACTGACTGCTTGACTACCTGACTGACTGCTTGACTGACTAACTGACTGGACAGGACTGACCGACTGACTGACTGACAGACTGACTGAATAAGGATGGCTGACAGACTGACTGAATAAGGCTGACTGACTGACTGACTGACAGACTGACTGAATAAGGCTGACCGACTGACTGACTGCCTGACTGACTGACTGACTGAATGACTGACTGACTGACTGACCGAGACTGACTGACTGACTGACTGAGACTGGACTGGACTGGCTGACTGACTGACTGACTGACTGAGACTGACTGACTGCTTTAGTGACTAACTGACTGCACAGGACTGACCGACTGACTGACTGACTGACTGACTGAATGACTGACTGACTGAGACTAAATGACTGACTGCTTGACTGACTGGCTGAAGGACTAACTGACTGACTGAGTGACTGACTGACTGGACTGACTGACTGAGACTGAATGACTGAGTGCTTGACTGATTGACTGTCAGACTGACTGACTGACTTCGCAAAAGGGAAAAATAAAAAAAAGAATTATAAAATTAGAAAAAAATATTTGCATTTAAGATTTCCTTTCCGGCTGGGATTTGAACCCAGGGCGACACTCATGGAAGCCCAACGCTCTCGCCAATATACTATCGGATCTCTGTTGATCGGTGTCTTAATTATAATAAAAACAAAAAATGCACCTTAGTAATTATTGATCTAAAATCTTTGAAATCTAAAAGTCGAATGATTAAACTGACTCAGAATTTTCATCCGTACATAAATAATCCATATTTGCAAAAGGAAGAAATTGAAAAAAAAAAGAATCTTCAAATTAGAAGAGAAATATATACATGGAAGATTTTCGTTCCGGCCGGGACTCGAACCCAGTACCACGCGCTTGGAACCCAACGGTCTAGCCATTAGGCTATCGGAGCTCTGTCGATGGAAGTCTTAAATATAATAAAAACAAAAAATGCACCTTGGTAATTATTGATTCAAACACTTTGAAATTTACAGGTCGAATAATTAAACTGACTCAGAATTTTTCTCCCTACATAAATAATCAATATTCGCAAAAGAGAAAAATTAAAAAAAAAAGAAGAAGAAATTTCAAATTAGAAACTAAAAGTATACATTGAAGATTTTCGTTCAGGCTGGGACTCGAACCCAGGGCCACTCGCTTGGAAGCCTAACACTCTAGCCATTAGTCTATGGGAGCTCTGTCGACGGGAGTTTTAAATATAATAAAAACAAAAAATGCACCTTGGTAATTGTTTATTTAAACACTTTGAAATCTTCGTGTCGAAAAATTAAACTGACTCAGAATTTTCTTCCCTACATAAATAATCAATAATTGCAAAGGAAAGAAATTGAAAAAAAAAAGAATTTTCAAATTAGAAAAGAAATATATACATTGAAGATATTCGCTCCGGCTGGGACTCGAACCCAGGCCACTCGCTTGGAAGACCAGCGGTCTAGCCATTAGGCTATCGGAGTTCTGTCGAGCGGAGTCTTACTGCCTGACTGATACTGCCTGACTGACAGACTGACTCACTGACTGACTGATACTGACTGACTGACTCACTGACTGACCGAGACTGACTGACTAACTGCCTGACTGACTGAGACTGGACTGACTGACTGACTGACTGACTGACTGACTGACTGACTAACTGACTGACTGAGACTGACTGACTGACTGACTGACTAACTGACTGACTGAGACTGACTGACTGACTGCTTGACTCTCTGACTGGCTATTTCACTGACTGACTGAATGACTAAATGACTGACTGACACTGACTGACTGACTGCTTGACTACCTGACTGACTGCTTGACTGACTAACTGACTGGACAGGACTGACCGACTGACTGACTGACAGACTGACTGAATAAGGATGACTGACAGACTGACTGAATAAGGCTGACTGACTGACTGACTGACAGACTGACTGAATAAGGCTGACCGACTGACTGACTGCCTGACTGACTGACTGACTGACTGACTGAGACTGGACTGGACTGACTGACTGACTGACTGACTGAGACTGACTGACTGCTTTAGTGACTAACTGACTGCACAGGACTGACCGACTGACTGACTGACTGACTGCCTGACTGACTGACTGACTGAATGACTGACTGACTGAGACTAAATGACTGACTTCTTGACTGACTGGCTGAAGGACTAACTGACTGACTGAGTGACTGACTGACTGGACTGACTGACTGAGACTGAATGACTGAGTGCTTGACTGATTGACTGTCAGACTGACTGACTGACTTCGCAAAAGTAAAAAATAAAAAAAAAAGAATTATAAAATTAGAAAAAAATATTTGCATTTAAGATTTCCTTTCCGGCCGGGACTCGAACCCAGTACCACGCGCTAGGAACCCAACGGTCTAGCCATTAGGCTATCGGAGCTCTGTCGATGGAAGTCTTAAATATAATAAAAACAAAAAATGCACCTTGGTAATTATTGATTCAAACACTTTGAAATTTACAGGTCGAATAATTAAACTGACTCAGAATTTTTCTCCCTACATAAATAATCAATATTCGCAAAAGAGAAAAATTTAAAAAAAAAGAAGAAGAAATTTCAAATTAGAAACTAAAAGTATACATTGAAGATTTTCGTTCAGGCTGGGACTCGAACCCAGGGCCACTCGCTTGGAAGCCTAACACTCTAGCCATTAGTCTATGGGAGCTCTGTCGGTGGGAGTTTTAAATATAATAAAAACAAAAAATGCACCGTGGTAATTGTTTATTTAAACACTTTGAAATCTTCGTGTCGAAAAATTAAACTGACTCAGAATTTTCTTCCCTACATAAATAATCAATAATTGCAAAGGAAAGAAACTGAAAAAAAAAGAATTTTCAAATTAGAAAAGAAATATATACATTGAAGATACTCGCTCCGGCTGGGACTCGAACCCAGGCCACTCGCTTGGAAGACCAGCGGTCTAGCCATTAGGCTATCGGAGTTCTGTCGAGCGGAGTCTTACTGCCTGACTGATACTGCCTGACTGACAGACTGACTCACTGACTGACTGATACTGACTGACTGACTCACTGACTGACCGAGACTGACTGACTAACTGCCTGACTGACTGAGACTGGACTGACTGACTGACTGACTGACTGACTGACTGAGACTGACTGACTGACTGCTTGACTCTCTGACTGGCTATTTCACTGACTGACTGAATGACTAAATGACTGACTGACATTGACTGACTGACTGCTTGACTACCTGACTGACTGCTTGACTGACTAACTGACCGGACAGGACTGACCGACTGACTGACTGACAGACTGACTGAATAAGGATGACTGACAGACTGACTGAATAAGGCTGACTGACTGACTGACTGACAGACTGACTGAATAAGGCTGACCGACTGACTGACTGCCTGACTGACTGACTGACTGAATGACTGACTGACTGACTGACTGAATAAGGCTGACCGACTGACTGACTGCCTGACTGACTGACTGACTGACTGACTGACTGACTGAGACTGACTGACTGCTTTAGTAACTAACTGACTGCACAGGACTGACCGACTGATTGACTGACTGACTGCCTGACTGACTGACTGACTGAATGACTGACTGACTGAGACTAAATGACTGACTGCTTGACTGACTGGCTGAAGGACTAACTGACTGACTGAGTGACTGACTGACTGGACTGACTGACTGAGACTGAATGACTGAGTGCTTGACTGATTGACTGTCAGACTGACTGACTGACTTCGCAAAAGGGAAAAATAAAAAAAAAGAATTATAAAATTAGAAAAATATATTTGCATTTAAGATTTCCTTTCCGGCCGGGACTCGAACCCAGTACCACGCGCTAGGAACCCAACGGTCTAGCCATTAGGCTATCCGAGCTCTGTCGATGGAAATCTTAAATATAATAAAAACAAAAAATGCACCTTGGTAATTATTGATTCAAACACTTTGAAATTTACAGGTCGAATAATTAAACTGACTCAGAATTTTTCTCCCTACATAAATAATCAATATTCGCAAAAGAGAAAAATTAAAAAAAAAAGAAGAAGAAAATTCAAATTAGAAACTAAAAGTATACATTGAAGATTTTCGTTCAGGCTGGGACTCGAACCCAGGGCCACTCGCTTGGAAGCCTAACACTCTAGCCATTAGTCTATGGGAGCTCTGTCGGTGGGAGTTTTAAATATAATAAAAACAAAAAATGCACCTTAGTAATTGTTTATTTAAACACTTTGAAATCTTCGTGTCGAAAAATTAAACTGACTCAGAATTTTCTTCCCTACATAAATAATCAATAATTGCAAAGGAAAGAAATTGAAAAAAAAAAGAATTTTTTAATTAGAAAAGAAATATATACATTGAAGATATTCGCTCCGGCTTGGACTCGAACCCAGGCCACTCGCTTGGAAGACCAGCGGTCTAGCCATTAGGCTATCGGAGTTCTGTCGAGCGGCGTCTTACTGCCTGACTGATACTGCCTGACTGACAGACTGACTCACTGACTGACTGATACTGACTGACTGACTCACTGACTGACCGAGACTGACTGACTAACTGCCTGACTGACTGAGACTGGACTGACTGACTGACTGACTGACTAACTGACTGACTGAGACTGACTGACTGACTGCTTTACTCTCTGAATGGCTATTTCACTGACTGACTGAATGACTAAATGACTGACTGACACTGACTGACTGACTGCTTGACTACCTGACTGACTGCTTGACTGACTAACTGACTGGACAGGACTGACCGACTGACTGACTGACAGACTGACTGAATAAGGATGACTGACAGACTGACTGAATAAGGCTGACTGACTGACTGACTGACAGACTGACTGAATAAGGCTGACCGACTGACTGACTGCCTGACTGACTGACTGACTGAATGACTGACTGACTGACTGACCGAGACTGACTGACTGACTGACTGAGACTGGACTGGACTGGCTGACTGACTGACTGACTGACTGAGACTGACTGACTGCTTTAGTGACTAACTGACTGCACAGGACTGACCGACTGACTGACTGACTGACTGACTGAATGACTGACTGACTGAGACTAAATGACTGACTGCTTGACTGACTGGCTGAAGGACTAACTGACTGACTGAGTGACTGACTGACTGGACTGACTGACTGAGACTGAATGACTGAGTGCTTGACTGATTGACTGTCAGACTGACTGACTGACTTCGCAAAAGGGAAAAATAAAAAAAAGAATTATAAAATTAGAAAAAAATATTTGCATTTAAGATTTCCTTTCCGGTTGGGATTTGAACCCAGGGCGACACTCATGGAAGCCCAACGCTCTCGCCAATATACTATCGGATCTCTGTTGATCGGTGTCTTAATTATAATAAAAACAAAAAATGCACCTTAGTAATTATTGATCTAAAATCTTTGAAATCTAAAAGTCGAATGATTAAACTGACTCAGAATTTTCTTCCGTACATAAATAATCCATATTTGCAAAAGGAAGAAATTGAAAAAAAAAAGAATCTTCAAATTAGAAGAGAAATACATACATGGAAGATTTTCGTTCCGGCCGGGACTCGAACCCAGTACCACGCGCTTGGAACCCAACGGTCTAGCCATTAGGCTATCGGAGCTCTGTCGATGGAAGTCTTAAATATAATAAAAACAAAAAATGCACCTTGGTAATTATTGATTCAAACACTTTGAAATTTACAGGTCGAATAATTAAACTGACTCAGAATTTTTCTCCCTACATAAATAATCAATATTCGCAAAAGAGAAAAATTAAAAAAAAAAGAAGAAGAAATTTCAAATTAGAAACTAAAAGTATACATTGAAGATTTTCGTTCAGGCTGGGACTCGAACCCAGGGCCACTCGCTTGGAAGCCTAACACTCTAGCCATTAGTCTATGGGAGCTCTGTCGATGGGAGTTTTAAATATAATAAAAACAAAAAATGCACCTTGGTAATTGTTTATTTAAACACTTTGAAATCTTTGTGTCGAAAAATTAAACTGACTCAGAATTTTCTTCCCTACATAAATAATCAATAATTGCAAAGGAAAGAAATTGAAAAAAAAAAGAATTTTCAAATTAGAAAAGAAATATATACATTGAAGATATTCGCTCCGGCTGGGACTCGAACCCAGGCCACTCGCTTGGAAGACCAGCGGTCTAGCCATTAGGCTATCGGAGTTCTGTCGAGCGGAGTCTTACTGCCTGACTGATACTGCCTGACTGACAGACTGACTCACTGACTGACTGATACTGACTGACTGACTCACTGACTGACCGAGACTGACTGACTAACTGCCTGACTGACTGAGACTGGACTGACTGACTGACTGACTGACTAACTGACTGACTGAGACTGACTGACTGACTGACTGACTAACTGACTGACTGAGACTGACTGACTGACTGCTTGACTCTCTGACTGGCTATTTCACTGACTGACTGAATGACTAAATGACTGACTGACACTGACTGACTGACTGCTTGACTACCTGACTGACTGCTTGACTGACTAACTGACTGGACAGGACTGACCGACTGACTGACTGACAGACTGACTGAATAAGGATGACTGACAGACTGACTGAATAAGGCTGACTGACTGACTGACTGACAGACTGACTGAATAAGGCTGACCGACTGACTGACTGCCTGACTGACTGACTGACTGAATGACTGACTGACTGACTGACCAAGACTGACTGACTGACTGACTGAGACTGGACTGGACTGACTGACTGACTGACTGACTGAGACTGACTGACTGCTTTAGTGACTAACTGACTGCACAGGACTGACCGACTGACTGACTGACTGACTGCCTGACTGACTGACTGACTGAATGACTGACTGTCTGAGACTAAATGACTGACTGCTTGACTGACTGGCTGAAGGACTAACTGACTGACTGAGTGACTGACTGACTGGACTGACTGACTGAGACTGAATGACTGAGTGCTTGACTGATTGACTGTCAGACTGACTGACTGACTTCGCAAAAGGGAAAAATAAAAAAAAAAGAATTATAAAAAAATATTTGCATTTAAGATTTCCTTTCCGGCCGGGACTCGAACCCAGTACCACGCGCTAGGAACCCAACGGTCTAGCCATTAGGCTATCGGAGCTCTGTCGATGGAAGTCTTAAATATAATAAAAACAAAAAATGCACCTTGGTAATTATTGATTCAAACACTTTGAAATTTACAGGTCGAATAATTAAACTGACTCAGAATTTTTCTCCCTACATAAATAATCAATATTCGCAAAAGAGAAAAATAAAAAAAAAAAGAAGAAGAAATTTCAAATTAGAAACTAAAAGTATACATTGAAGATTTTCGTTCAGGCTGGGACTCGAACCCAGGGCCACACGCTTGGAAGCCTAACACTCTAGCCATTAGTCTATGGGAGCTCTGTCGGTGGGAGTTTTAAATATAATAAAAACAAAAAATGCACCTTGGTAATTGTTTATTTAAACACTTTGAAATCTTCGTGTCGAAAAATTAAACTGACTCAGAATTTTCTTCCCTACATAAATAATCAATAATTGCAAAGGAAAGAAATTGAAAAAAAAAAAGAATTTTCAAATTAGAAAAGAAATATATACATTGAAGATATTCGCTCCGGCGGGGACTCGAACCCAGGCCACTCGCTTGGAAGACCAGCGGTCTAGCCATTAGGCTATCGGAGTTCTGTCGAGCGGAGTCTTACTGCCTGACTGATACTGCCTGACTGACAGACTGACTCACTGACTGACTGATACTGACTGACTGACTCACTGACTGACCGAGACTGACTGACTAACTGCCTGACTGACTGAGACTGGACTGACTGACTGACTGACTGACTGAGACTGACTGACTGACTGCTTGACTCTCTGACTGGCTATTTCACTGACTGACTGAATGACTAAATGACTGACTGACACTGACTGACTGACTGCTTGACTACCTGACTGACTGCTTGACTGACTAACTGACTGGACAGGACTGACCGACTGACTGACTGACAGACTGACTGAATAAGGATGACTGACAGACTGACTGAATAAGGCTGACAGACTGACTGACTGACAGACTGACTGAATAAGGCTGACCGACTGACTGACTGCCTGACTGACTGACTGACTGAATGACTGACTGACTGACTGACCGAGACTGACTGACTGACTGACTGAGACTGGACTGGACTGACTGACTGACTGACTGACTGAGACTGACTGACTGCTTTAGTGACTAACTGACTGCACAGGACTGACCGACTGACTGACTGACTGACTGCCTGACTGCCTGACTGACTGAATGACTGACTGACTGAGACTAAATGACTGACTGCTTGACTGACTGGCTGAAGGACTAACTGACTGACTGAGTGACTGACTGACTGGACTGACTGACTGAGACTGAATGACTGAGTGCTTGACTGATTGACTGTCAGACTGACTGACTGACTTCGCAAAAGGGAAAAATAAAAAAAAAAAGAATTATAAAATTAGAAAAAACTATTTGCATTTAAGATTTCCTTTCCGGCTGGGATTTGAACCCAGGGCGACACTCATGGAAGCCCAACGCTCTTGCCAATATACTATCGGATCTCTGTTGATCGGTGTCTTAATTATAATAAAAACAAAAAATGCACCTTAGTAATTATTGATCTAAAATCTTTGAAATCTAAAGGTCGAATGATTAAACTGACTCAGAATTTTCTTCCGTACATAAATAATCCATATTTGCAAAAGAAAGAAATTGAAAAAAAAATAATCTTCAAATTAGAAGAGAAATATATACATGGAAGGTTTTCGTTCCGGCCGGGACTCGAACCCAGTACCACGCGCTTGGAACCCAACGGTCTAGCCATTAGTCTATGGGAGCTCTGTCGGTGGGAGTTTTAAATATAATAAAAACAAAAAATGCACCTTGGTAATTGTTTATTTAAACACTTTGAAATCTTCGTGTCGAAAAATTAAACTGACTCAGAATTTTTTTCCCTACATAAATAATCAATAATTGCAAAGGAAAGAAATTGAAAAAAAAAAGAATTTTCAAATTAGAAAAGAAATATATACATTGAAGATATTCGCTCCGGCTGGGACTCGAACCCAGGCCACTCGCTTGGAAGACCAGCGGTCTAGCCATTAGGCTATCGGAGTTCTGTCGAGCGGAGTCTTACTGCCTGACTGATACTGCCTGACTGACAGACTGACTCACTGACTGACTGATACTGACTGACTGACTCACTGACTGACCGAGACTGACTGACTAACTGCCTGACTGACTGAGACTGGACTGACTGACTGACTGACTGACTGACTGACTAACTGACTGACTGAGACTGACTGACTGACTGCTTGACTCTCTGACTGGCTATTTCACTGACTGACTGAATGACTAAATGACTGACTGACACTGACTGACTGACTGCTTGACTACCTGACTGACTGCTTGACTGACTAACTGACTGGACAGGACTGACCGACTGACTGACTGACAGACTGACTGAATAAGGATGACTGACAGACTGACTGAATAAGGCTGACTGACTGACTGACTGACAGACTGACTGAATAAGGCTGACCGACTGACTGACTGCCTGACTGACTGACTGACTGACCGAGACTGACTGACTGACTGACTGAGACTGGACTGGACTGACTGACTGACTGACTGACTGAGACTGACTGACTGCTTTAGTGACTAACTGACTGCACAGGACTGACCGACTGACTGACTGACTGACTGCCTGACTGAATGACTGACTGACTGAGACTAAATGACTGACTGCTTGACTGACTGGCTGAAGGACTAACTGACTGACTGAGTGACTGACTGACTGACTGAGACTGAATGACTGAGTGCTTGACTGATTGACTGTCAGACTGACTGACTGACTTCGCAAAAGGGAAAAATAAAAAAAAAAGAATTATAAAATTAGAAAAAAATATTTGCATTTAAGATTTCCTTTCCGGCTGGGATTTGAACCCAGGGCGACACTCATGGAAGCCCAACGCTCTCGCCAATATACTATCGGATCTCTGTTGATCGGTGTCTTAATTATAATAAAAACAAAAAATGCACCTTAGTAATTATTGATCTAAAATCTTTGAAATCTAAAGGTCGAATGATTAAACTGACTCAGAATTTTCTTCCGTACATAAATAATCCATATTTGCAAAAGAAAGAAATTGAAAAAAAAAAGAATCTTCAAATTAGAAGAGAAATATATACATGGAAGATTTTCGTTCCGGCCGGGACTCGAACCCAGTACCACGCGCTTGGAACCCAACGGTCTAGCCATTAGGCTATCGGAGCTCTGTCGATGGAAGTCTTAAATATAATAAAAACAAAAAATGCACCTTGGTAATTATTGATTCAAACACTTTGAAATTTACAGGTCGAATAATTAAACTGACTCAGAATTTTTCTCCCTACATAAATAATCAATATTCGCAAAAGAGAAAAATTAAAAAAAAAAAGAAGAAGAAATTTCAAATTAGAAACTAAAAGTATACATTGAAGAGTTTCGTTCAGGCTGGGACTCGAACCCAGGGCCACTCGCTTGGAAGCCTAACACTCTAGCCATTAGTCTATGGGAGCTCTGTCGGTGGGAGTTTTAAATATAATAAAAACAAAAAATGCACCTTGGTAATTGTTTATTTAAACACTGAAATCTTCGTGTCGAAAAATTAAACTGACTCAGAATTTTTTTCCCTACATAAATAATCAATAATTGCAAAGGAAAGAAATTGAAAAAAAAAAGAATTTTCAAATTAGAAAAGAAATATATACATTGAAGATATTCGCTCCGGCTGGGTCTCGAACCCAGGCCACTCGCTTGGAAGACCAGCGGTCTAGCCATTAGGCTATCGGAGTTCTGTCGAGCGGAGTCTTACTGCCTGACTGACAGACTGACTCACTGACTGACTGATACTGACTGACTGACTCACTGACTGACCGAGACTGACTGACTAACTGCCTGACTGACTGAGACTGGACTGACTGACTGACTGATTGACTGACTGACTAACTGACTGACTGAGACTGACTGACTGACTGCTTGACTCTCTGACTGGCTATTTCACTGACTGACTGAATGACTAAATGACTGACTGACACTGACTGACTGACTGCTTGACTACCTGACTGACTGCTTGACTGACTAACTGACTGGACAGGACTGACCGACTGACTGACTGACAGACTGACTGAATAAGGATGACTGACAGACTGACTGAATAAGGCTGACTGACTGACTGACTGACAGACTGACTGAATAAGGCTCACCGACTGACTGACTGCCTGACTGACTGACTGACTGAATGACTGACTGACCGAGACTGACTGACTGACTGACTGAGACTGGACTGGACTGACTGACTGACTGACTGACTGAGACTGACTGACTGCTTTAGTGACTAACTGACTGCACAGGACTGACCGAGTGACTGACTGACTGACTGCCTGACTGACTGACTGACTGAATGACTGACTGACTGAGACTAAATGACTGACTGCTTGACTGACTGGCTGAAGGACTAACTGACTGACTGAGTGACTGACTGACTGGACTGACTGACTGAGACTGAATGACTGAGTGCTTGACTGATTGACTGTCAGACTGACTGACTGACTTCGCGAAAGGGAAAAATAAAAAAAAATAATTATAAAATTAGAAAAAAATATTTGCATTTAAGATTTCCTTTCCGGCCGGGACTCGAACCCAGTACCACGCGCTACCGCCGCACTCAGCCGTGCGGGGGGCCCGCTACGCGGACCCCCCGGGCGGTGGAACCTAAGGCCTACGGCTAAGAGGTGGGGTGCGTGCGGAGAAAAGTACCACGCGCTAGGAACCCAACGGTCTAGCCATTAGGCTATCGGAGCTCTGTCGATGGAAGTCTTAAATATAATAAAAACAAAAAATGCACCTTGGTAATTATTGATTCAAACACTTTGAAATTTACAGGTCGAATAATTAAACTGACTCAGAATTTTTCTCCCTACATAAATAATCAATATTCGCAAAAGAGAAAAATTAAAAAAAAAAGAAGAAGAAATTTCAAATTAGAAACTAAAAGTATACATTGAAGATTTTCGTTCAGGCTGGGACTCGAACCCAGGGCCACTCGCTTGGAAGCCTAACACTCTAGCCATTAGTCTATGGGAGCTCTGTCGGTGGGAGTTTTAAATATAATAAAAACAAAAAATGCACCTTGGTAATTGTTTATTTAAACACTTTGAAATCTTCGTGTCGAAAAATTAAACTGACTCAGAATTTTCTTCCCTACATAAATAATCAATAATTGCAAAGGAAAGAAATTGAAAAAAAAAAGAATTTTCAAATTAGAAAAGAAATAAATACATTGAAGATATTCGCTCCGGCTGGGACTCAAACCCAGGCCACTCGCTTGGAAGACCAGCGGTCTAGCCATTAGGCTATCGGAGTTCTGTCGAGCGGAGTCTTACTGCCTGACTGATACTGCCTGGCTGACAGACTGACTCACTGACTGACTGATACTGACTGACTGACTCACTGACTGACCGAGACTGACTGACTAACTGCCTGACTGACTGAGACTGGACTGACTGACTGACTGACTGACTGACTGACTAACTGACTGACTGAGACTGACTGACTGACTGCTTGACTCTCTGACTGGCTATTTCACTGACTGACTGAATGACTAAATGACTGACTGACACTGACTGACTGACTGCTTGACTACCTGACTGACTGCTTGACTGACTAACTGACTGGACAGGACTGACCGACTGACTGACTGACAGACTGACTGAATAAGGATGACTGACAGACTGACTGAATAAGGCTGACTGACTGACTGACTGACAGACTGACTGAATAAGGCTGACCGACTGACTGACTGCCTGACTGACTGACTGACTGAATGACTGACTGACTGACTGACCGAGACTGACTGACTGACTGACTGGACTGGACTGACTGACTGACTGACTGACTGAGACTGACTGACTGCTTTAGTGACTAACTGACTGCACAGGACTGACCGACTGACTGACTGACTGACTGCCTGACTGACTGACTGACTGAATGACTGACTGACTGAGACTAAATGACTGACTGCTTGACTGACTGGCTGAAGGACTAACTGACTGACTGAGTGACTGAGTGACTGGACTGACTGACTGAGACTGAAGGACTGAGTGCTTGACTGATTGACTGTCAGACTGACTGACTGACTTCGCAAAAGGGAAAAATAAAAAAAAAAAGAATTATAAAATTAGAAAAAAATATTTGCATTTAAGATTTCCTTTCCGGCTGGGATTTGAACCCAGGGCGACACTCATGGAAGCCCAACGCTCTCGCCAATATACTATCGGATCTCTGTTGATCGGTGTCTTAATTATAATAAAAACAAAAAATGCACCTTAGTAATTATTGATCTAAAATCTTTGAAATCTAAAGGTCGAATGATTAAACTGACTCAGAAATTTCTTCCGTACATAAATAATCCATATTTGCAAAAGAAAGAAATTGAAAAAAAAAAATCTTCAAATTAGAAGAGAAATATATACATGGAAGATTTTCGTTCCGGCCGGGACTCGAACCCAGTACCACGCGCTTGGAACCCAACGGTCTAGCCATTAGGCTATCGGAGCTCTTTCGATGGAAGTCTTAAATATAATAAAAACAAAAAATGCACCTTGGTAATTATTGATTCAAACACTTTGAAATTTACAGGTCGAATAATTAAACTGACTCAGAATTTTTCTCCCTACATAAATAATCAATATTCGCAAAAGAGAAAAATTAAAAAAAAAAAGAAGAAGAAATTTCAAATTAGAAACTAAAAGTATACATTGAAGAGTTTCGTTCAGGCTGGGACTCGAACCCAGGGCCACTCGCTTGGAAGCCTAACACTCTAGCCATTAGTCTATGGGAGCTCTGTCGGTGGGAGTTTTAAATATAATAAAAACAAAAAATGCACCTTGGTAATTGTTTATTTAAACACTTTGAAATCTTCGTGTCGAAAAATTAAACTGACTCAGAAATTTCTTCCCTACATAAATAATCAATAATTGCAAAGGAAAGAAATTGAAAAAAAAAAAGAATTTTCAAATTAGAAAAGAAATATATACATTGAAGATATTCGCTCCGGCTGGGACTCGAACCCAGGCCACTCGCTTGGAATACCAGCGGTCTAGCCATTAGGCTATCGGAGTTCTGTCGAGCGGAGTCTTACTGCCTGACTGATACTGCCTGACTGACAGACTGACTCACTGACTGACTGATACTGACTGACTGACTCACTGACTGACCGAGACTGACTGACTAACTGCCTGAGACTGGACTGACTGACTGACTGACTGACTGACTGACTAACTGACTGACTGAGACTGACTGACTGACTGCTTGACTCTCTGACTGGCTATTTCACTGACTGACTGAATGACTAAATGACTGACTGACACTGACTGACTGACTGCTTGACTACCTGACTGACTGCTTGACTGACTAACTGACTGGACAGGACTGACCCACTGACTGACTGACAGACTGACTGAATAAGGATGACTGACAGACTGACTGAATAAGGCTGACTGACTGACTGACTGACAGACTGACTGAATAAGGCTGACCGACTGACTGACTGACTGACTGACTGAATGACTGACTGACTGACTGACCGAGACTGACTGACTGAGACTGGACTGGACTGACTGACTGACTGACTGACTGAGACTGACTGACTGCTTTAGTGACTAACTGACTGCACAGGACTGACCGACTGACTGACTGACTGACTGCCTGACTGACTGACTGACTGACTGAGACTAAATGACTGACTGCTTGACTGACTGGCTGAAGGACTAACTGACTGACTGAGTGACTGACTGACTGGACTGACTGACTGAGACTGAATGACTGAGTGCTTGACTGATTGACTTTCAGACTGACTGACTGACTTCGCAAAAGGGAAAAATAAAAAAAAGAATTATAAAATTAGAAAAAAATATTTGCATTTAAGATTTCCTTTCCGGCCGGGACTCGAACCCAGTACCACGCGCTAGGAACCCAACGGTCTAGCCATTAGGCTATCGGAGCTCTGTCGATGGAAGTCTTAAATATAATAAAAACAAAAAATGCACCTTGGTAATTATTGATTCAAACACTTTGAAATTTACAGGTCGAATAATTAAACTGACTCAGAATTTTTCTCCCTACATAAATAATCAATATTCGCAAAAGAGAAAAATTAAAAAAAAAAAGAAGAAGAAATTTCAAATTAGAAACTAAAAGTATACATTGAAGATTTTCGTTCAGGCTGGGACTCGAACCCAGGGCCACTCGCTTGGAAGCCTAACACTCTAGCCATTAGTCTATGGGAGCTCTGTCGGTGGGAGTTTTAAATATAATAAAAACAAAAAATGCACCTTGGTAATTGTTTATTTAAACACTTTGAAATCTTCGTGTCGAAAAATTAAACTGACTCAGAATTTTCTTCCCTACATAAATAATCAATAATTGCAAAGGAAAGAAATTGAAAAAAAAAAGAATTTTCAAATTAGAAAAGAAATATATACATTGAAGATATTCGCTCCGGCTGGGACTCGAACCCAGGCCACTCGCTTGGAAGACCAGCGGTCTAGCCATTAGGCTATCGGAGTTCTGTCGAGCGGAGTCTTACTGCCTGACTGATACTGCCTGACTGACAGACTGACTCACTGACTGACTGATACTGACTGACTGACTCACTGACTGACCGAGACTGACTGACTAACTGCCTGACTGACTGAGACTGGACTGACTGACTGACTGACTGACTGACTGACTAACTGACTGACTGAGACTGACTGACTGACTGCTTGACTCTTTGACTGGCTATTTCACTGACTGACTGAATGACTAAATGACTGACTGACACTGACTGACTGACTGCTTGACTACCTGACTGACTGCTTGACTGACTAACTGACTGGACAGGACTGACCGACTGACTGACTGACAGACTGACTGAATAAGGATGACTGACAGACTGACTGAATAAGGCTGACTGACTGACTGACTGACAGACTGACTGAATAAGGCTGACCGACTGACTGACTGCCTGACTGACTGACTGACTGAATGACTGACTGACTGACTGACCGAGACTGACTGACTGACTGACTGAGACTGGACTGGACTGACTGACTGACTGACTGAGACTGACTGACTGCTTTAGTGACTAACTGACTGCACAGGACTGACCGACTGACTGACTGCCTGACTGACTGACTGACTGACTGAGACTAAATGACTGACTGCTTGACTGACTGGCTGAAGGACTAACTGACTGACTGGACTGACTGACTGAGACTGAATGACTGAGTGCATGACTGATTGACTTTCAGACTGACTGACTGACTTCGCAAAAGGGAAAAATAAAAAAAAAGAATTATAAAATTAGAAAAAAAATATTTGCATTTAAGATTTCCTTTCCGGCCGGGACTCGAACCCAGTACCACGCGCTAGGAACCCAACGGTCTAGCCATTAGGCTATCGGAGCTCTGTCGATGGAAGTCTTAAATATAATAAAAACAAAAAATGCACCTTGGTAATTATTGATTCAAACACTTTGAAATTTACAGGTCGAATAATTAAACTGACTCAGAATTTTTCTCCCTACATAAATAATCAATATTCGCAAAAGAGAAAAATTAAAAAAAAAAGAAGAAGAAATTTCAAATTAGAAACTAAAAGTATACATTGAAGATTTTCGTTCAGGCTGGGACTCGAACCCAGGGCCACTCGCTTGGAAGCCTAACACTCTAGCCATTAGTCTATGGGAGCTCTGTCGGTGGGAGTTTTAAATATAATAAAAACAAAAAATGCACCTTGGTAATTGTTTATTTAAACACTTTGAAATCTTCGTGTCGAAAAATTAAACTGACTCAGAATTTTCTTCCCTACATAAATAATCAATAATTGCAAAGGAAAGAAATTGAAAAAAAAAAGAATTTTCAAATTAGAAAAGAAATATATACATTGAAGATATTCGCTCCGGCTGGGACTCGAACCCAGGCCACTCGCTTGGAAGACCAGCGGTCTAGCCATTAGGCTATCGGAGTTCTGTCGAGCGGAGTCTTACTGCCTGACTGATACTGCCTGACTGACAGACTGACTCACTGACTGACTGATACTGACTGACTGACTCACTGACTGACCGAGACTGACTGACTAACTGCCTGACTGACTGAGACTGGACTGACTGACTGACTGACTGACTGACTGACTAACTGACTGACTGAGACTGACTGACTGACTGCTTGACTCTTTGACTGGCTATTTCACTGACTGACTGAATGACTAAATGACTGACTGACACTGACTGACTGACTGCTTGACTACCTGACTGACTGCTTGACTGACTAACTGACTGGACAGGACTGACCGACTGACTGACTGACAGACTGACTGAATAAGGATGACTGACAGACTGACTGAATAAGGCTGACTGACTGACTGACTGACAGACTGACTGAATAAGGCTGACCGACTGACTGACTGCCTGACTGACTGACTGACTGAATGACTGACTGACTGACTGACCGAGACTGACTGACTGACTGACTGAGACTGGACTGGACTGACTGACTGACTGACTGAGACTGACTGACTGCTTTAGTGACTAACTGACTGCACAGGACTGACCGACTGACTGACTGCCTGACTGACTGACTGACTGACTGAGACTAAATGACTGACTGCTTGACTGACTGGCTGAAGGACTAACTGACTGACTGGACTGACTGACTGAGACTGAATGACTGAGTGCATGACTGATTGACTGTCAGACTGACTGACTGACTTCGCAAAAGGGAAAAATAAAAAAAAAAGAATTATAAAATTAGAAAAAAATATTTGCATTTAAGATTTCCTTTCCGGCCGGGACTCGAACCCAGTACCACGCGCTAGGAACCCAACGGTCTAGCCATTAGGCTATCGGAGCTCTGTCGATGGAAGTCTTAAATATAATAAAAACAAAAAATGCACCTTGGTAATTATTGATTCAAACACTTTGAAATTTACAGGTCGAATAATTAAACTGACTCAGAATTTTTCTCCCTACATAAATAATCAATGTTCGCAAAAGAGAAAAATTAAAAAAAAAAGAAGAAGAAATTTCAAACTAAAAGTATACATTGAAGATTTTCGTTCAGGCTGGGACTCGAACCCAGGGCCACTCGCTTGGAAGCCTAACACTCTAGCCATTAGTCTATGGGAGCTCTGTCGGTGGGAGTTTTAAATATAATAAAAACAAAAAATGCACCTTGGTAATTGTTTATTCAAACACTTTGAAATCTTCGTGTCGAAAAATTAAACTGACTCAGAATTTTCTTCCCTACATAAATAATCAATAATTGCAAAGGAAAGAAATTGAAAAAAAAAAGAATTTTCAAATTAGAAAAGAAATATATACATTGAAGATATTCGCTCCGGCTGGGACTCGAACCCAGGCCACTCGCTTGGAAGACCAGCGGTCTAGCCATTAGGCTATCGGAGTTCTGTCGAGCGGAGTCTTACTGCCTGACTGATACTGCCTGACTGACAGACTGACTCACTGACTGACTGATACTGACTGACTGACTCACTGACTGACCGAGACTGACTGACTAACTGCCTGACTGACTGAGACTGGACTGACTGACTGACTGACTGACTGACTGACTAACTGACTGACTGAGACTGACTGACTGACTGCTTGACTCTTTGACTGGCTATTTCACTGACTGACTGAATGACTAAATGACTGACTGACACTGACTGACTGACTGCTTGACTACCTGACTGACTGCTTGACTGACTAACTGACTGGACAGGACTGACCGACTGACTGACTGACAGACTGACTGAATAAGGATGACTGACAGACTGACTGAATAAGGCTGACTGACTGACTGACTGACAGACTGACTGAATAAGGCTGACCGACTGACTGACTGCCTGACTGACTGACTGACTGAATGACTGACTGACTGACTGACCGAGACTGACTGACTGACTGACTGAGACTGGACTGGACTGACTGACTGACTGACTGAGACTGACTGACTGCTTTAGTGACTAACTGACTGCTTTAGTGACTAACTGACTGCACAGGACTGACCGACTGACTGACTGCCTGACTGACTGACTGACTGACTGAGACTAAATGACTGACTGCTTGACTGACTGGCTGAAGGACTAACTGACTGACTGAGTGACTGACTGACTGGACTGACTGACTGAGACTGAATGACTGAGTGCTTGACTGATTGACTGTCAGACTGACTGACTGACTTCGCAAAAGGGAAAAATAAAAAAAAAAGAATTATAAAATTAGAAAAAAATATTTGCATTTAAGATTTCCTTTCCGGCCGGGACTCGAACCCAGTACCACGCGCTAGGAACCCAACGGTCTAGCCATTAGGCTATCGGAGCTCTGTCGATGGAAGTCTTAAATATAATAAAAACAAAAAATGCACCTTGGTAATTATTGATTCAAACACTTTGAAATTTACAGGTCGAATAATTAAACTGACTCAGAATTTTTCTCCCTACATAAATAATCAATGTTCGCAAAAGAGAAAAATTAAAAAAAAAAGAAGAAGAAATTTCAAATTAGAAACTAAAAGTATACATTGAAGATTTTCGTTCAGGCTGGGACTCGAACCCAGGGCCACTCGCTTGGAAGCCTAACACTCTAGCCATTAGTCTATGGGAGCTCTGTCGGTGGGAGTTTTAAATATAATAAAAACAAAAAATGCACCTTGGTAATTGTTTATTCAAACACTTTGAAATCTTCGTGTCGAAAAATTAAACTGACTCAGAATTTTCTTCCCTACATAAATAATCAATAATTGCAAAGGAAAGAAATTGAAAAAAAAAAGAATTTTCAAATTAGAAAAGAAATATATACATTGAAGATATTCGCTCCGGCTGGGACTCGAACCCAGGCCACTCGCTTGGAAGACCAGCGGTCTAGCCATTAGGCTATCGGAGTTCTGTCGAGCGGAGTCTTACTGCCTGACTGATACTGCCTGACTGACAGACTGACTCACTGACTGACTGATACTGACTGACTGACTCACTGACTGACCGAGACTGACTGACAAACTGCCTGACTGACTGAGACTGGACTGACTGACTGACTGACTGACTGACTGACTAACTGACTGACTGAGACTGACTGACTGACTGCTTGACTCTCTGACTGGCTATTTCACTGACTGACTGAATGACTAAATGACTGACTGACACTGACTGACTGACTGTTTGACTACCTGACTGACTGCTTGACTGACTAACTGACTGGACAGGACTGACCGACTGACTGACTGACAGACTGACTGAATAAGGATGACTGACAGACTGACTGAATAAGGCTGACTGACTGACTGACTGACAGACTGACTGAATAAGGCTGACCGACTGACTGACTGCCTGACTGACTGACTGACTGAGACTGGACTGGACTGACTGACTGACTGACTGACTGCTTTAGTGACTAACTGACTGCACAGGACTGACCGACTGACTGACTGACTGACTGCCTGACTGACTGACTGACTGAATGACTGACTGACTGAGACTAAATGACTGACTGCTTGACTGACTGGCTGAAGGACTAACTGACTGACTGAGTGACTGACTGACTGGACTGACTGACTGAGACAGAATGACTGAGTGCTTGACTGATTGACTGTCAGACTGACTGACTGACTTCGCAAAAGGGAAAAATAAAAAAAAAGAATTATAAAATTAGAAAAAAATATTTGCATTTAAGATTTCCTTTCCGGCTGGGATTTGAACCCAGGGCGACACTCATGGAAGCCCAACGCTCTCGCCAATATACTATTGGATCTCTGTTGATCGGTGTCTTAATTATAATAAAAACAAAAAATGCACCTTAGTAATTATCGATCTAAAATCTTTGAAATCTAAAGGTCGAATGATTAAACTGACTCAGAATTTTCTTCCGTACATAAATAATCCATATTTGCAAAAGAAAGAAATTGAAAAAAAAGAATCTTCAAATTAGAAGAGAAATATATACATGGAAGATTTTCGTTCCGGCCGGGACTCGAACCCAGTACCACGCGCTTGGAACCCAACGGTCTAGCCATTAGGCTATCGGAGCTCTGTCGATGGAAGTCTTAAATATAATAAAAACAAAAACCTTGGTAATTATTGATTCAAACACTTTGAAATTTACAGGTCGAATAATTAAACTGACTCAGAATTTTTCTCCCTACATAAATAATCAATATTCGCAAAAGAGAAAAATTAAAAAAAAAGAAGAAGAAATTTCAAATTAGAAACTAAAAGTATACAGTGAAGATTTTCGTTCAGGCTGGGACTCGAACCCAGGGCCACTCGCTTGGAAGCCTAACACTCTAGCCATTAGTCTATGGGAGCTCTGTCGGTGGGAGTTTTAAATATAATAAAAACAAAAAATGCACCTTGGTAATTGTTTATTTAAACACTTTGAAATCTTCGTGTCGAAAAATTAAACTGACTCAGAATTTTCTTCCCTACATAAATAATCAATAATTGCAAAGGAAAGAAATTGAAAAAAAAAAAGAATTTTCAAATTAGAAAAGAAATATATACATTGAATATATTCGCTCCGGCTGGGACTCGAACCCAGGCCACTCGCTTGGAAGACCAGCGGTCTAGCCATTAGGCTATCGGAGTTCTGTCGAGCGGAGTCTTACTGCCTGACTGATACTGCCTGACTGACAGACTGACTCACTGACTGACTGATACTGACTGACTGACTCACTGACTGACCGAGACTGACTGACTAACTGCCTGACTGACTGAGACTGGACTGACTGACTGACTGACTGACTGACTGACTAACTGACTGACTGAGACTGACTGACTGACTGCTTGACTCTCTGACTGGCTATTTCACTGACTGACTGAATGACTAAATGACTGACTGACACTGACTGACTGACTGCTTGACTACCTGACTGACTGCTTGACTGACTAACTGACTGGACAGGACTGACCGACTGACTGACTGACAGACTGACTGAATAAGGATGACTGACAGACTGACTGAATAAGGCTGACTGACTGACTGACCGACAGACTGACTGAATAAGGCTGACCGACTGACTGACTGCCTGACTGACTGACTGACTGAATGACTGACTGACTGACTGACCGAGACTGACTGACTGACTGACTGAGACTGGACTGGACTGACTGACTGACTGACTGACTGAGACTGACTGACTGCTTTAGTGACTAACTGACTGCACAGGACTGACCGACTGACTGACTGACTGACTGCCTGACTGACTGACTGACTGAATGACTGACTGACTGAGACTAAATGACTGACTGCTTGACTGACTGGCTGAAGGACTAACTGACTGACTGAGTGACTGACTGACTGGACTGACTGACTGAGACTGAATGACTGAGTGCTTGACTGATTGACTGTCAGACTGACTGACTGACTTCGCAAAAGGGAAAAATAAAAAAAAAGAATTATAAAATTAGAAAAAAATATTTGCATTTAAGATTTCCTTTCCGGCTGGGATTTGAACCCAGGGCGACACTCATGGAAGCCCAACGCTCTCGCCAATATACTATCGGATCTCTGTTGATCGGTGTCTTAATTATAATAAAAACAAAAAATGCACCTTAGTAATTATTGATCTAAAATCTTTGAAATCTAAAGGTCGAATGATTAAACTGACTCAGAATTTTCTTCCGTACATAAATAATCCATATTTGCAAAAGAAAGAAATTGAAAAAAAAAAGAATCTTCAAATTAGAAGAGAAATATATACATGGAAGATTTTCGTTCCGGCCGGGAATGGTACTCGAACCCAGTACCACGCGCGTGGAACCCAACGGTCTAGCCATTAGGCTATCGGAGCTCTGTCGATGGAAGTCTTAAATATAATAAAAACAAAAAATGCACCTTGGTAATTATTGATTCAAACACTTTGAAATTTACAGGTCGAATAATTAAACTGACTCAGAATTTTTCTCCCTACATAAATAATCAATATTCGCAAAAGAGAAAAATTAAAAAAAAAAGAAGAAGAAATTTCAAATTAGAAACTAAAAGTATACATTGAAGATTTTCGTTCAGGCTGGGACTCGAACCCAGGGCCACTCGCTTGGAAGCCTAACACTCTAGCCATTAGTCTATGGGAGCTCTGTCGGTGGGAGTTTTAAATATAATAAAAACAAAAAATGCACCTTGGTAATTGTTTATTTAAACACTTTGAAATCTTCGTGTCGAAAAATTAAACTGACTCAAAATTTTCTTCCCTACATAAATAATCAATAATTGCAAAGGAAAGAAATTGAAAAAAAAAAAGAATTTTCAAATTAGAAAAGAAATATATACATTGAAGATATTCGCTCCGGCTGGGACTCGAACCCAGGCCACTCGCTTGGAAGACCAGCGGTCTAGCCATTAGGCTATCGGAGTTCTGTCGAGCGGAGTCTTACTGCCTGACTGATACTGCCTGACTGACAGACTGACTCACTGAGTGACTGATACTGACTGACTGACTCACTGACTGACCGAGACTGACTGACTAACTGCCTGACTGACTGAGACTGGACTGACTGACTGACTGACTGACTGACTGACTAACTGACTGACTAACTGACTGACTGAGACTGACTGACTGACTGCTTGACTCTCTGACTGGCTATTTCACTGACTGACTGAATGACTAAATGACTGACTGACACTGACTGACTGACTGCTTGACTACCTGACTGACTGCTTGACTGACTAACTGACTGGACAGGACTGACCGACTGACTGACTGACAGACTGACTGAATAAGGATGACTGACAGACTGACTGAATAAGGCTGACTGACTGAGTGACTGACAGACTGACTGAATAAGGCTGACCGACTGACTGACTGCCTGACTGACTGACTGACTGAATGACTGACTGACTGACTGACCGAGACTGACTGACTGACTGACTGAGACTGGACTGGACTGACTGACTGACTGACTGACTGAGACTGACTGACTGCTTTAGTGACTAACTGACTGCACAGGACTGACCGACTGACTGACTGACTGACTGCCTGACTGACTGACTGACTGAATGACTGACTGACTGAGACTAAATGACTGACTGCTTGACTGACTGGCTGAAGGACTAACTGACTGACTGAGTGACTGACTGACTGGACTGACTGACTGAGACTGAATGACTGAGTGCTTGACTGATTGACTGTCAGACTGACTGACTGACTTCGCAAAAGGGAAAAATAAAAAAAAAGAATTATAAAATTAGAAAAAAATATTTGCATTTAAGATTTCCTTTCCGGCTGGGATTTGAACCCAGGGCGACACTCATGGAAGCCCAACGCTCTCGCCAATATACTATCGGATCTCTGTTGATCGGTGTCTTAATTATAATAAAAACAAAAAATGCACCTTAGTAATTATTGATCTAAAATCTTTGAAATCTAAAGGTCGAATGATTAAACTGACTCAGAATTTTCTTCCGTACATAAATAATCCATATTTGCAAAAGAAAGAAATTGAAAAAAAAAAGAATCTTCAAATTAGAAGAGAAATATATACATGGAAGATTTTCGTTCCGGCCGGGAATGGTACTCGAACCCAGTACCACGCGCGTGGAACCCAACGGTCTAGCCATTAGGCTATCGGAGCTCTGTCGATGGAAGTCTTAAATATAATAAAAACAAAAAATGCACCTTGGTAATTATTGATTCAAACACTTTGAAATTTACAGGTCGAATAATTAAACTGACTCAGAATTTTTCTCCCTACATAAATAATCAATATTCGCAAAAGAGAAAAATTAAAAAAAAAAGAAGAAGAAATTTCAAATTAGAAACTAAAAGTATACATTGAAGATTTTCGTTCAGGCTGGGACTCGAACCCAGGGCCACTCGCTTGGAAGCCTAACACTCTAGCCATTAGTCTATGGGAGCTCTGTCGGTGGGAGTTTTAAATATAATAAAAACAAAAAATGCACCTTGGTAATTGTTTATTTAAACACTTTGAAATCTTCGTGTCGAAAAATTAAACTGACTCAAAATTTTCTTCCCTACATAAATAATCAATAATTGCAAAGGAAAGAAATTGAAAAAAAAAAAGAATTTTCAAATTAGAAAAGAAATATATACATTGAAGATATTCGCTATGGCTAGGACTCGAACCCAGGCCACTCGCTTGGAAGCCCAGCGGTCTAGCCATTAGGCTATCGGAGTTCTGTCGAGCGGAGTCTTACTGCCTGACTGATACTGCCTGACTGACAGACTGACTCACTGACTGACTGATACTGACTGACTGACTCACTGACTGACCGAGACTGACTGACTAACTGCCTGACTGACTGAGACTGGACTGACTGACTGACTGACTGACTGACTAACTGACTGACTGAGACTGACTGACTGACTGCTTGACTCTCTGACTGGCTATTTCACTGACTGACTGAATGACTAAATGACTGACTGACACTGACTGACTGACTGCTTGACTACCTGACTGACTGCTTGACTGACTAACTGACTGGACAGGACTGACCGACTGACTGACTGACAGACTGACTGAATAAGGATGACTGACAGACTGACTGAATAAGGCTGACTGACTGACTGACTGACTGACTGACTGAATAAGGCTGACCGACTGACTGACTGCCTGACTGACTGACTGACTGAATGACTGACTGACTGACTGACCGAGACTGACTGACTGACTGACTGAGACTGGACTGGACTGACTGACTGACTGACTGAGACTGACTGACTGCTTTAGTGACTAACTGACTGCACAGGACTGACCGACTGACTGACTGACTGACTGCCTGACTGACTGACTGACTGAATGACTGACTGACTGAGACTAAATGACTGACTGCTTGACTGACTGGCTGAAGGACTAACTGACTGACTTAGTGACTGACTGACTGACTGATACTGAATGACTGAGTGCTTGACTGATTGACTGTCAGACTGACTGACTGACTTCGCAAAAGGGAAAAATAAAAAAAAAGAATTATAAAATTAGAAAAAAATATTTGCATTTAAGATTTCCTTTCCGGCCGGGACTCGAACCCAGTACCACGCGCTAGGAACCCAACGGTCTAGCCATTAGGCTATCGGAGCTCTGTCGATGGAAGTCTTAAATATAATAAAAACAAAAAATGCACCTTGGTAATTATTGATTCAAACACTTTGAAGTTTACAGGTCGAATAATTAAACTGACTCAGAATTTTTCTCCCTACATAAATAATCAATATTCGCAAAAGAGAAAAATTAAAAAAAAAAGAAGAAGAAATTTCAAATTAGAAACTAAAAGTATACATTGAAGATTTTCGTTCAGGCTGGGACTCGAACCCAGGGCCACTCGCTTGGAAGCCAAACACTCTAGCCATTAGTCTATGGGACCTCTGTCGGTGGGAGTTTTAAATATAATAAAAACAAAAAATGCACCTTGGTAATTGTTTATTTAAACACTTTGAAATCTTCGTGTCGAAAAATTAAACTGACTCAGAATTTTCTTCCCTACATAAATAATCAATAATTGCAAAGGAAAGAAATTGAAAAAAAAAAGAATTTTCAAATTAGAAAAGAAATATATACATTGAAGATATTCTCTCCGGCTGGGACTCGAACCCAGGACACTCGCTTGGAAGACCAGCGGTCTAGCCATTAGGCTATCGGAGTTCTGTCGAGCGGAGTCTTACTGCCTGACTGATACTGCCTGACTGACAGACTGACTCACTGACTGACTGATACTGACTGACTGACTCACTGACTGACCGAGACTGACTGACTAACTGCCTGACTGACTGAGACTGGACTGACTGACTGACTGACTGACTGACTGACTAACTGACTGACTGAGACTGACTGACTGACTGCTTGACTCTCTGACTGGCTATTTCACTGACTGACTGAATGACTAAATGACTGACTGACACTGACTGACTGACTGCTTGACTACCTGACTGACTGCTTGACTGACTAACTGACTGGACAGGACTGACCGACTGACTGACTGACAGACTGACTGAATAAGGATGACTGACAGACTGACTGAATAAGGCTGACTGACTGACTGACTGACAGACTGACTGAATAAGGCTGACCGACTGACTGACTGCCTGACTGACTGACTGACTGAATGACTGACTGACTGACTGACCGAGACTGACTGACTGACTGACTGAGACTGGACTGGACTGACTGACTGACTGACTGAGACTGACTGACTGCTTTAGTGACTAACTGACTGCACAGGACTGACCGACTGACTGACTGCCTGACTGACTGACTGAGACTAAATGACTGACTGCTTGAAAGACTGGCTGAAGGACTAACTGACTGACTGAGTGACTGACTGACTGGACTGACTGACTGAGACTGAATGACTGAGTGCTTGACTGATTGACTGTCAGACTGACTGACTGACTTCGCAAAAGGGAAAAATAAAAAAAAAAGAATTATAAAATTAGAAAAAAATATTTGCATTTAAGATTTCCTTTCCGGCCGGGACTCGAACCCAGTACCACGCGCTAGGAACCCAACGGTCTAGCCATTAGGCTATCGGAGCTCTGTCGATGGAAGTCTTAAATATAATAAAAACAAAAAATGCACCTTGGTAATTATTGATTCAAACACTTTGAAATTTACAGGTCGAATAATTAAACTGACTCAGAATTTTTCTCCCTACATAAATAATCAATATTCGCAAAAGAGAAAAATTAAAAAAAAAAGAAGAAGAAATTTCAAATTAGAAACTAAAAGTATACATTGAAGATTTTCGTTCAGGCTGGGACTCGAACCCAGGGCCACTCGCTTGGAAGCCTAACACTCTAGCCATTAGTCTATGGGAGCTCTGTCGGTGGGAGTTTTAAATATAATAAAAACAAAAAATGCACCTTGGTAATTGTTTATTCAAACACTTTGAAATCTTCGTGTCGAAAAATTAAACTGACTCAGAATTTTCTTCCCTACATAAATAATCAATAATTGCAAAGGAAAGAAATTGAAAAAAAAAAGAATTTTCAAATTAGAAAAGAAATATATACATTGAAGATATTCGCTCCGGCTGGGACTCGAACCCAGGCCACTCGCTTGGAAGACCAGCGGTCTAGCCACTAGGCTATCGGAGTTCTGTCGAGCGGAGTCTTACTGCCTGACTGATACTGCCTGACTGACAGACTGACTCACTGACTGACTGATACTGACTGACTGACTCACTGACTGACCGAGACTGACTGACTAACTGCCTGACTGACTGAGACTGGACTGACTGACTGACTGACTGACTGACTGACTAACTGACTGACTGAGACTGACTGACTGACTGCTTGACTCTCTGACTGGCTATTTCACTGACTGACTGAATGACTAAATGACTGACTGACACTGACTGACTGACTGCTTGACTACCTGACTGACTGCTTGACTGACTAACTGACTGGACAGGACTGACCGACTGACTGACTGACAGACTGACTGAATAAGGATGACTGACAGACTGACTGAATAAGGCTGACTGACTGACTGACTGACAGACTGACTGAATAAGGCTGACCGACTGACTGACTGCCTGACTGACTGAGACTGGACTGGACTGACTGACTGACTGACTGACCGAGACTGACTGACTGACTGACTGAGACTGGACTGGACTGACTGACTGAGACTGACTGACTGCTTTAGTGACTAACTGACTGCACAGGACTGACCGACTGACTGACTGACTGACTGCCTGACTGACTGACTGACTGAATGACTGACTGACTGAGACTAAATGACTGACTGCTTGACTGACTGGCTGAAGGACTAACTGACTGACTGAGTGACTGACTGACTGGACTGACTGACTGAGACAGAATGACTGAGTGCTTGACTGATTGACTGTCAGACTGACTGACTGACTTCGCAAAAGGGAAAAATAAAAAAAAAGAATTATAAAATTAGAAAAAAATATTTGCATTTAAGATTTCCTTTCCGGCTGGGATTTGAACCCAGGGCGACACTCATGGAAGCCCAACGCTCTCGCCAATATACTATCGGATCTCTGTTGATCGGTGTCTTAATTATAATAAAAACAAAAAATGCACCTTAGTAATTATTGATCTAAAATCTTTGAAACCTAAAGGTCGAATGATTAAACTGACTCAGAATTTTCTTCCGTACATAAATAATCCATATTTGCAAAAGAAAGAAATTGAAAAAAAAAAGAATCTTCAAATTAGAAGAGAAATATATACATGGAAGATTTTCGTTCCGGCCGGGACTCGAACCCAGTACCACGCGCTTGGAACCCAACGGTCTAGCCACTAGGCTATCGGAGCTCTGTCGATGGAAGTCTTAAATATAATAAAAACAAAAAATGCACCTTGGTAATTATTGATTCAAACACTTTGAAATTTACAGGTCGAATAATTAAACTGACTCAGAATTTTTCTCCCTACATAAATAATCAATATTCGCAAAAGAGAAAAATTTAAAAAAAAAGAAGAAGAAATTTCAAATTAGAAACTAAAAGTATACATTGAAGATTTTCGTTCAGGCTGGGACTCGAACCCAGGGCCACTCGCTTGGAAGCCTAACACTCTAGCCATTAGTTTATGGGAGCTCTGTCGGTGGGAGTTTTAAATATAATAAAAACAAAAAATGCACCTTGGTAATTGTTTATTTAAACACTTTGAAATCTTGGTGTCGAAAAATTAAACTGACTCAGAATTTTCTTCCCTACATAAATAATCAATAATTGCAAAGGAAAGAAATTGAAAAAAAAAGAATTTTCAAATTAGAAAAGAAATATATACATTGAAGATATTCGCTCCGGCTGGGACTCGAACCCAGGCCACTCGCTTGGAAGACCAGCGGTCTAGCCATTAGGCTATCGGAGTTCTGTCGAGCGGAGTCTTACTGCCTGACTGATACTGCCTGACTGACAGACTGACTCACTGACTGACTGATACTGACTGACTGACTCACTGACTGACCGAGACTGACTGACTAACTGCCTGACTGACTGAGACTGGACTGACTGACTGACTGACTGACTGACTGACTAACTGACTGACTGAGACTGACTGACTGACTGCTTGACTCTCTGACTGGCTATTTCACTGACTGACTGAATGACTAAATGACTGACTGACACTGACTGCTTGACTACCTGACTGACTGCTTGACTGACTAACTGACTGGACAGGACTGACCGACTGACTGACTGACAGACTGACTGAATAAGGATGACTGACAGACTGACTGAATAAGGCTGACTGACTGACTGACTGACTGACTGACTGACTGAATAAGGCTGACCGACTGACTGACTGCCTGACTGACTGACTGACTGAATGACTGACTGACTGACTGACCGAGACTGACTGACTGACTGACTGAGACTGGACTGGACTGACTGACTGACTGACTGACTGAGACTGACTGACTGCTTTAGTGACTAACTGACTGCACAGGACTGACCGACTGACTGACTGACTGACTGCCTGACTGACTGACTGACTGACTGAGACTAAATGACTGACTGCTTGACTGACTGGCTGAAGGACTAACTGACTGACTGAGTGACTGACTGACTGGACTGACTGACTGAGAGTGAATGACTGAGTGCTTGACTGATTGACTGTCAGACTGACTGACTGACTTCGCAAAAGGGAAAAATAAAAAAAAAAAAGAATTATAAAATTAGAAAAAAATATTTGCATTTAAGATTTCCTTTCCGGCTGGGATTTGAACCCAGGGCGACACTCATGGAAGCCCAACGCTCTCGCCAATATACTATCGGATCTCTGTTGATCGGTGTCTTAATTATAATAAAAACAAAAAATGCACCTTAGTAATTATCGATCTAAAATCTTTGAAATCTAAAGGTCGAATGATTAAACTGACTCAGAATTTTCTTCCGTACATAAATAATCCATATTTGCAAAAGAAAGAAATTGAAAAAAAAAAGAATCTTCAAATTAGAAGAGAAATATATACATGGAAGATTTTCGTTCCGGCCGGGACTCGAACCCAGTACCACGCGCTTGGAACCCAACGGTCTAGCCATTAGGCTATCGGAGCTCTGTCGATGGAAGGGTTAAATATAATAAAAACAAAAACCTTGGTAATTATTGATTCAAACACTTTGAAATTTACAGGTCGAATAATTAAACTGACTCAGAATTTTTCTCCCTACATAAATAATCAATATTCGCAAAAGAGAAAAATTAAAAAAAAAGAAGAAGAAATTTCAAATTAGAAACTAAAAGTATACAGTGAAGATTTTCGTTCAGGCTGGGACTCGAACCCAGGGCCACTCGCTTGGAAGCCTAACACTCTAGCCATTAGTCTATGGGAGCTCTGTCGGTGGGAGTTTTAAATATAATAAAAACAAAAAATGCACCTTGGTAATTGTTTATTTAAACACTTTGAAATCTTCGTGTCGAAAAATTAAACTGACTCAGAATTTTCTTCCCTACATAAATAATCAATAATTGCAAAGGAAAGAAATTGAAAAAAAAAAAGAATTTTCAAATTAGAAAAGAAATATATACATTGAAGATATTCGCTCCGGCTGGGACTCGAACCCAGGCCACTCGCTTGGAAGACCAGCGGTCTAGCCATTAGGCTATCGGAGTTCTGTCGAGCGGAGTCTTACTGCCTGACTGATACTGCCTGACTGACAGACTGACTCACTGACTGACTGATACTGACTGACTGACTCACTGACTGACCGAGACTGACTGACTAACTGCCTGACTGACTGAGACTGGACTGACTGACTGACTGACTGACTGACTGACTAACTGACTGACTGAGACTGACTGACTGACTGCTTGACTCTCTGACTGGCTATTTCACTGACTGACTGAATGACTAAATGACTGACTGACACTGACTGACTGACTGCTTGACTACCTGACTGACTGCTTGACTACCTGACTGACTGCTTGACTGACTAACTGACTGGACAGGACTGACCGACTGACTGACTGACAGACTGACTGAATAAGGATGACTGACAGACTGACTGAATAAGGCTGACTGACTGACTGACTGACTGACTGAATGACTGACTGACTGACTGACCGAGACTGACTGACTGACTGACTGAGACTGGACTGGACTGACTGACTGACTGACTGACTGAGACTGACTGACTGCTTTAGTGACTAACTGACTGCACAGGACTGACCGACTGCCTGACTGACTGCCTGACTGACTGACTGACTGAATGACTGACTGACTGAGACTAAATGACTGACTGCTTGACTGACTGGCTGAAGGACTAACTGACTGACTGAGTGACTGACTGACTGGACTGACTGACTGAGACTGAATGACTGAGTGCTTGACTGATTGACTGTCAGATTGACTGACTGACTTCGCAAAAGGGAAAAATAAAAAAAAAAGAATTATAAAATTAGAAAAAAATATTTGCATTTAAGATTTCCTTTCCGGCTGGGATTTGAACCCAGGGCGACACTCATGGAAGCCCAACGCTCTCGCCAATATACTATCGGATCTCTGTTGATCGGTGTCTTAATTATAATAAAAACAAAAAATGCACCTTAGTAATTATTGATCTAAAATCTTTGAAATCTAAAGGTCGAATGATTAAACTGACTCAGAATTTTCTTCCGTACATAAATAATCCATATTTGCAAAAGAAAGAAATTGAAAAAAAAAAGAATCTTCAAATTAGAAGAGAAATATATACATGGAAGATTTTCGTTCCGGCCGGGACTCGAACCCAGTACCACGCGCTTGGAACCCAACGGTCTAGCCATTAGGCTATCGGAGCTCTGTCGATAGAAGTCTTAAATATAATAAAAACAAAAAATGCACCTTGGTAATTATTGATTCAAACACTTTGAAATTTACAGGTCGAATAATTAAACTGACTCAGAATTTTTCTCCCTACATAAATAATCAATATTCGCAAAAGAGAAAAATTTAAAAAAAAAGAAGAAGAAATTTCAAATTAGAAACTAAAAGTATACATTGAAGATTTTCGTTCAGGCTGGGACTCGAACCCAGGGCCACTCGCTTGGAACCCTAACACTCTAGCCATTAGTCTATGGGAGCTCTGTCGGTGGGAGTTTTAAATATAATAAAAACAAAAAATGCACCTTGGTAATTGTTTATTTAAACACTTTGAAATCTTTGTGTCGAAAAATTAAACTGACTCAGAATTTTCTTCCCTACATAAATAATCAATAATTGCAAAGGAAAGAAATTGAAAAAAAAAAAGAATTTTCAAATTAGAAAAGAAATATATACATTGAAGATCTTCGCTCCGGCTGGGACTCGAACCCAGGCCACTCGCTTGGAAGATCAGCGGTCTAGCCATTAGGCTATCGGAGTTCTGTCGAGCGGAGTCTTACTGCCTGACTGATACTGCCTGACTGACAGACTGACTCACTGACTGACTGATACTGACTGACTGACTCACTGACTGACCGAGACTGACTGACTAACTGCCTGACTGACTGAGACTGGACTGACTGACTGACTGACTGACTGACTGACTAACTGACTGACTGAGACTGACTGACTGACTGCTTGACTCTCTGACTGGCTATTTCACTGACTGACTGAATGACTAAATGACTGACTGACACTGACTGACAGACTGCTTGACTACCTGACTGACTGCTTGACTGACTAACTGACTGGACAGGACTGACCGACTGACTGACTGACTGACTGACTGAATAAGGATGACTGACAGACTGACTGAATAAGGCTGACTGACTGACTGACTGACAGACTGACTGAATAAGGCTGACCGACTGACTGACTGCCTGACTGACTGACTGACTGAATGACTGACTGACTGACTGACCGAGACTGACTGACTGACTGACTGAGACTGGACTGGACTGACTGACTGACTGACTGACTGAGACTGACTGACTGCTTTAGTGACTAACTGACTGCACAGGACTGACCGACTGACTGACTGACTGACTGCCTGACTGACTGACTGACTGACTGACTTAGACTAAATGACTGACTGCTTGACTGACTGGCTGAAGGACTAACTGACTGACTGAGTGACTGACTGACTGGACTGACTGACGGAGACTGAATGACTGAGTGCTTGACTGATTGACTGTCAGACTGACTGACTGACTTCGCAAAAGGGAAAAATAAAAAAAAAAGAATTATAAAATTAGAAAAAAATATTTGCATTTAAGATTTCCTTTCCGGCCGGGACTCGAACCCAGTACCACGCGCTAGGAACCCAACGGTCTAGCCATTAGGCTACCGGAGCTCTGTCGACGGAAGTCTTAAATATAATAAAAACAAAAAATGCACCTTGGTAATTATTGATTCAAACACTTTGAAATTTACAGGTCGAATAATTAAACTGACTCAGAATTTTTCTCCCTACATAAATAATCAATATTCGCAAAAGAGAAAAATTAAAAAAAAAGAAGAAGAAATTTCAAATTAGAAACTAAAAGTATACATTGAAGATTTTCGTTCAGGCTGGGACTCGAACCCAGGGCCACTCGCTTGGAAGCCTAACACTCTAGCCATTAGTCTATGGGAGCACTGTCGGTGGGAGTTTTAAATATAATAAAAACAAAAAATGCACCTTGGTAATTGTTTATTTAAACACTTTGAAATCTTCGTGTCGAAAAATTAAACTGACTCAGAATTTTCTTCCCTACATAAATAATCAATAATTGCAAAGGAAAGAAATTGAAAAAAAAAAGAATTTTCAAATTAGAAAAGAAATATACACATTGAAGATATTCGCTCCGGCTGGGACTCGAACCCAGGCCACTCGCTTGGAAGACCAGCGGTCTAGCCATGAGGCTATCGGAGTTCTGTCGAGCGGAGTCTTACTGCCTGACTGATACTGCCTGACTGACAGACTGACTCACTGACTGACTGATACTGACTGACTGACTCACTGACTGACCGAGACTGACTGACTAACTGCCTGACTGACTGAGACTGGACTGACTGACTGACTGACTGACTGACTGACTAACTGACTGACTGAGACTGACTGACTGACTGCTTGACTCTCTGACTGGCTATTTCACTGACTGACTGAATGACTAAATGACTGACTGACACTGACTGACAGACTGCTTGACTACCTGACTGACTGCTTGACTGACTAACTGACTGGACAGGACTGACCCACTGACTGACTGACAGACTGACTGAATAAGGATGACTGACAGACTGACTGAATAAGGCTGACTGACTGACTGACTGCCTGACTGACTCACTGACTGAATGACTGACTGACTTAGACTAAATGACTGACTGGCTGAAGGACTATCTGACTGACTGACTGACTGACTGACTGGACTGACTGACTGAGACTGAATGACTGAGTGCTTGACTGATTGACTGTCAGACTGACTGACTGACTTCGCAAAAGGGAAAAATAAAAAAAAAAGAATTATAAAATTAGAAAAAAATATTTGCATTTAAGATTTCCTTTCCGGCCGGGACTCGAACCCAGTACCACGCGCTTGGAACCCAACGGTCTAGCCATTAGGCTATCGGAGCTCTGTCAATGGAAGTCTTAAATATAATAAAAACAAAAAATGCACCTTGGTAATTATTGATTCAAACACTTTGAAATTTACAGGTCGAATAATTAAACTGACTCAGAATTTTTCTCCCTACATAAATAATCAATATTCGCAAAAGAGAAAAATTAAAAAAAAAGAAGAAGAAATTTCAAATTAGAAACTAAAAGTATACATTGAAGATTTTCGTTCAGGCTGGGACTCGAACCCAGGGCCACTCGCTTGGAAGCCTAACACTCTAGCCATTAGTCTATGGGAGCTCTGTCGGTGGGAGTTTTAAATATAATAAAAACAAAAAATGCACCTTGGTAATTGTTTATTTAAACACTTTGAAATCTTCGTGTCGAAAAATTAAACTGACTCAGAATTTTCTTCCCTACATAAATAATCAATAATTGCAAAGGAAAGAAATTGAAAAAAAAAGAATTTTCAAATTAGAAAAGAAATATATACATTGAAGATATTCGCTCCGGCTGGGACTCGAACCCAGGCCACTCGCTTGGAAGACCAGCGGTCTAGCCATTAGGCTATCGGAGTTCTGTCGAGCGGAGTCTTACTGCCTGACTGATACTGCCTGACTGACAGACTGACTCACTGACTGACTGATACTGACTGACTGACTCACTGACTGACCGAGACTGACTGACTAACTGCCTGACTGACTGAGACTGGACTGACTGACTGACTGACTGACTGACTGACTAACTGACTGACTGAGACTGACTGACTGACTGCTTGACTCTCTGACTGGCTATTTCACTGACTGACTGAATGACTAAATGACTGACTGACACTGACTGCTTGACTACCTGACTGACTGCTTGACTGACTAACTGACTGGACAGGACTGACCGACTGACTGACTGACAGACTGACTGAATAAGGATGACTGACAGACTGACTGAATAAGGCTGACTGACTGACTGACTGACTGACTGACTGAATAAGGCTGACCGACTGACTGACTGCCTGACTGACTGACTTACTGAATGACTGACTGACTGACTGACCGAGACTGACTGACTGACTGACTGAGACTGGACTGGACTGACTGACTGACTGACTGACTGAGACTGACTGACTGCTTTAGTGACTAACTGACTGCACAGGACTGACCGACTGACTGACTGACTGACTGCCTGACTGACTGACTGACTGACTGAGACTAAATGACTGACTGCTTGACTGACTGGCTGAAGGACTAACTGACTGACTGAGTGACTGACTGACTGGACTGACTGACTGAGAGTGAATGACTGAGTGCTTGACTGATTGACTGTCAGACTGACTGACTGACTTCGCAAAAGGGAAAAATAAAAAAAAAAAAGAATTATAAAATTAGAAAAAAATATTTGCATTTAAGATTTCCTTTCCGGCTGGGATTTGAACCCAGGGCGACACTCATGGAAGCCCAACGCTCTCGCCAATATACTATCGGATCTCTGTTGATCGGTGTCTTAATTATAATAAAAACAAAAAATGCACCTTAGTAATTATCGATCTAAAATCTTTGAAATCTAAAGGTCGAATGATTAAACTGACTCAGAATTTTCTTCCGTACATAAATAATCCATATTTGCAAAAGAAAGAAATTGAAAAAAAAAAGAATCTTCAAATTAGAAGAGAAATATATACATGGAAGATTTTCGTTCCGGCCGGGACTCGAACCCAGTACCACGCGCTTGGAACCCAACGGTCTAGCCATTAGGCTATCGGAGCTCTGTCGATGGAAGGGTTAAATATAATAAAAACAAAAACCTTGGTAATTATTGATTCAAACACTTTGAAATTTACAGGTCGAATAATTAAACTGACTCAGAATTTTTCTCCCTACATAAATAATCAATATTCGCAAAAGAGAAAAATTAAAAAAAAAGAAGAAGAAATTTCAAATTAGAAACTAAAAGTATACAGTGAAGATTTTCGTTCAGGCTGGGACTCGAACCCAGGGCCACTCGCTTGGAAGCCTAACACTCTAGCCATTAGTCTATGGGAGCTCTGTCGGTGGGAGTTTTAAATATAATAAAAACAAAAAATGCACCTTGGTAATTGTTTATTTAAACACTTTGAAATCTTCGTGTCGAAAAATTAAACTGACTCAGAATTTTCTTCCCTACATAAATAATCAATAATTGCAAAGGAAAGAAATTGAAAAAAAAAAAGAATTTTCAAATTAGAAAAGAAATATATACATTGAAGATATTCGCTCCGGCTGGGACTCGAACCCAGGCCACTCGCTTGGAAGACCAGCGGTCTAGCCATTAGGCTATCGGAGTTCTGTCGAGCGGAGTCTTACTGCCTGACTGATACTGCCTGACTGACAGACTGACTCACTGACTGACTGATACTGACTGACTGACTCACTGACTGACCGAGACTGACTGACTAACTGCCTGACTGACTGAGACTGGACTGACTGACTGACTGACTGACTGACTGACTAACTGACTGACTGAGACTGACTGACTGACTGCTTGACTCTCTGACTGGCTATTTCACTGACTGACTGAATGACTAAATGACTGACTGACACTGACTGACTGACTGCTTGACTACCTGACTGACTGCTTGACTACCTGACTGACTGCTTGACTGACTAACTGACTGGACAGGACTGACCGACTGACTGACTGACAGACTGACTGAATAAGGATGACTGACAGACTGACTGAATAAGGCTGACTGACTGACTGACTGACTGACTGAATGACTGACTGACTGACTGACCGAGACTGACTGACTGACTGACTGAGACTGGACTGGACTGACTGACTGACTGACTGACTGAGACTGACTGACTGCTTTAGTGACTAACTGACTGCACAGGACTGACCGACTGCCTGACTGACTGCCTGACTGACTGACTGACTGAATGACTGACTGACTGAGACTAAATGACTGACTGCTTGACTGACTGGCTGAAGGACTAACTGACTGACTGAGTGACTGACTGACTGGACTGACTGACTGAGACTGAATGACTGAGTGCTTGACTGATTGACTGTCAGATTGACTGACTGACTTCGCAAAAGGGAAAAATAAAAAAAAAAGAATTATAAAATTAGAAAAAAATATTTGCATTTAAGATTTCCTTTCCGGCTGGGATTTGAACCCAGGGCGACACTCATGGAAGCCCAACGCTCTCGCCAATATACTATCGGATCTCTGTTGATCGGTGTCTTAATTATAATAAAAACAAAAAATGCACCTTAGTAATTATTGATCTAAAATCTTTGAAATCTAAAGGTCGAATGATTAAACTGACTCAGAATTTTCTTCCGTACATAAATAATCCATATTTGCAAAAGAAAGAAATTGAAAAAAAAAAGAATCTTCAAATTAGAAGAGAAATATATACATGGAAGATTTTCGTTCCGGCCGGGACTCGAACCCAGTACCACGCGCTTGGAACCCAACGGTCTAGCCATTAGGCTATCGGAGCTCTGTCGATAGAAGTCTTAAATATAATAAAAACAAAAAATGCACCTTGGTAATTATTGATTCAAACACTTTGAAATTTACAGGTCGAATAATTAAACTGACTCAGAATTTTTCTCCCTACATAAATAATCAATATTCGCAAAAGAGAAAAATTTAAAAAAAAAGAAGAAGAAATTTCAAATTAGAAACTAAAAGTATACATTGAAGATTTTCGTTCAGGCTGGGACTCGAACCCAGGGCCACTCGCTTGGAACCCTAACACTCTAGCCATTAGTCTATGGGAGCTCTGTCGGTGGGAGTTTTAAATATAATAAAAACAAAAAATGCACCTTGGTAATTGTTTATTTAAACACTTTGAAATCTTTGTGTCGAAAAATTAAACTGACTCAGAATTTTCTTCCCTACATAAATAATCAATAATTGCAAAGGAAAGAAATTGAAAAAAAAAAAGAATTTTCAAATTAGAAAAGAAATATATACATTGAAGATCTTCGCTCCGGCTGGGACTCGAACCCAGGCCACTCGCTTGGAAGATCAGCGGTCTAGCCATTAGGCTATCGGAGTTCTGTCGAGCGGAGTCTTACTGCCTGACTGATACTGCCTGACTGACAGACTGACTCACTGACTGACTGATACTGACTGACTGACTCACTGACTGACCGAGACTGACTGACTAACTGCCTGACTGACTGAGACTGGACTGACTGACTGACTGACTGACTGACTGACTAACTGACTGACTGAGACTGACTGACTGACTGCTTGACTCTCTGACTGGCTATTTCACTGACTGACTGAATGACTAAATGACTGACTGACACTGACTGACAGACTGCTTGACTACCTGACTGACTGCTTGACTGACTAACTGACTGGACAGGACTGACCGACTGACTGACTGACTGACTGACTGAATAAGGATGACTGACAGACTGACTGAATAAGGCTGACTGACTGACTGACTGACAGACTGACTGAATAAGGCTGACCGACTGACTGACTGCCTGACTGACTGACTGACTGAATGACTGACTGACTGACTGACCGAGACTGACTGACTGACTGACTGAGACTGGACTGGACTGACTGACTGACTGACTGACTGAGACTGACTGACTGCTTTAGTGACTAACTGACTGCACAGGACTGACCGACTGACTGACTGACTGACTGCCTGACTGACTGACTGACTGACTGACTTAGACTAAATGACTGACTGCTTGACTGACTGGCTGAAGGACTAACTGACTGACTGAGTGACTGACTGACTGGACTGACTGACGGAGACTGAATGACTGAGTGCTTGACTGATTGACTGTCAGACTGACTGACTGACTTCGCAAAAGGGAAAAATAAAAAAAAAAGAATTATAAAATTAGAAAAAAATATTTGCATTTAAGATTTCCTTTCCGGCCGGGACTCGAACCCAGTACCACGCGCTAGGAACCCAACGGTCTAGCCATTAGGCTACCGGAGCTCTGTCGATGGAAGTCTTAAATATAATAAAAACAAAAAATGCACCTTGGTAATTATTGATTCAAACACTTTGAAATTTACAGGTCGAATAATTAAACTGACTCAGAATTTTTCTCCCTACATAAATAATCAATATTCGCAAAAGAGAAAAATTAAAAAAAAAGAAGAAGAAATTTCAAATTAGAAACTAAAAGTATACATTGAAGATTTTCGTTCAGGCTGGGACTCGAACCCAGGGCCACTCGCTTGGAAGCCTAACACTCTAGCCATTAGTCTATGGGAGCACTGTCGGTGGGAGTTTTAAATATAATAAAAACAAAAAATGCACCTTGGTAATTGTTTATTTAAACACTTTGAAATCTTCGTGTCGAAAAATTAAACTGACTCAGAATTTTCTTCCCTACATAAATAATCAATAATTGCAAAGGAAAGAAATTGAAAAAAAAAAGAATTTTCAAATTAGAAAAGAAATATACACATTGAAGATATTCGCTCCGGCTGGGACTCGAACCCAGGCCACTCGCTTGGAAGACCAGCGGTCTAGCCATGAGGCTATCGGAGTTCTGTCGAGCGGAGTCTTACTGCCTGACTGATACTGCCTGACTGACAGACTGACTCACTGACTGACTGATACTGACTGACTGACTCACTGACTGACCGAGACTGACTGACTAACTGCCTGACTGACTGAGACTGGACTGACTGACTGACTGACTGACTGACTGACTAACTGACTGACTGAGACTGACTGACTGACTGCTTGACTCTCTGACTGGCTATTTCACTGACTGACTGAATGACTAAATGACTGACTGACACTGACTGACAGACTGCTTGACTACCTGACTGACTGCTTGACTGACTAACTGACTGGACAGGACTGACCCACTGACTGACTGACAGACTGACTGAATAAGGATGACTGACAGACTGACTGAATAAGGCTGACTGACTGACTGACTGACAGACTGACTGAATAAGGCTGACTGACTGACTGACTGCCTGACTGACTCACTGACTGAATGACTGACTGACTTAGACTAAATGACTGACTGGCTGAAGGACTATCTGACTGACTGACTGACTGACTGACTGGACTGACTGACTGAGACTGAATGACTGAGTGCTTGACTGATTGACTGTCAGACTGACTGACTGACTTCGCAAAAGGGAAAAATAAAAAAAAAAGAATTATAAAATTAGAAAAAAATATTTGCATTTAAGATTTCCTTTCCGGCCGGGACTCGAACCCAGTACCACGCGCTTGGAACCCAACGGTCTAGCCATTAGGCTATCGGAGCTCTGTCAATGGAAGTCTTAAATATAATAAAAACAAAAAATGCACCTTGGTAATTATTGATTCAAACACTTTGAAATTTACAGGTCGAATAATTAAACTGACTCAGAATTTTTCTCCCTACATAAATAATCAATATTCGCAAAAGAGAAAAATTAAAAAAAAAGAAGAAGAAATTTCAAATTAGAAACTAAAAGTATACATTGAAGATTTTCGTTCAGGCTGGGACTCGAACCCAGGGCCACTCGCTTGGAAGCCTAACACTCTAGCCATTAGTCTATGGGAGCTCTGTCGGTGGGAGTTTTAAATATAATAAAAACAAAAAATGCACCTTGGTAATTGTTTATTTAAACACTTTGAAATCTTCGTGTCGAAAAATTAAACTGACTCAGAATTTTCTTCCCTACATAAATAATCAATAATTGCAAAGGAAAGAAATTGAAAAGAAAAGAATTTTCAAATTAGAAAAGAAATATACACATTGAAGATATTCGCTCCGGCTGGGACTCGAACCCAGGCCACTCGCTTGGAAGACCAGCGGTCTAGCCATGAGGCTATCGGAGTTCTGTCGAGCGGAGTCTTACTGCCTGACTGATACTGCCTGACTGACAGACTGACTCACTGACTGACTGATACTGACTGACTGACTCACTGACTGACCGAGACTGACTGACTAACTGCCTGACTGACTGAGACTGGACTGACTGACTGACTGACTGACTGACTGACTAACTGACTGACTGAGACTGACTGACTGACTGCTTGACTCTCTGACTGGCTATTTCACTGACTGACTGAATGACTAAATGACTGACTGACACTGACTGACAGACTGCTTGACTACCTGACTGACTGCTTGACTGACTAACTGACTGGACAGGACTGACCCACTGACTGACTGACAGACTGACTGAATAAGGATGACTGACAGACTGACTGAATAAGGCTGACTGACTGACTGACTGACAGACTGACTGAATAAGGCTGACTGACTGACTGCCTGACTGACTCACTGACTGAATGACTGACTGACTTAGACTAAATGACTGACTGGCTGAAGGACTAACTGACTGACTGAGTGACTGACTGACTGGACTGACTGACTGAGACTGAATGACTGAGTGCTTGACTGATTGACTGTCAGACTGACTGACTGACTTCGCAAAAGGGAAAAATAAAAAAAAAAGAGTTATAAAATTAGAAAAAAAAATTTGCATTTAAGATTTCCTTTCCGGCCGGGACTCGAACCCAGTACCACGCGCTAGGAACCCAACGGTCTAGCCATTAGGCTATCGGAGCTCTGTCGATGGAAGTCTTAAATATAATAAAAACAAAAAATGCACCTTGGTAATTATTGATTCAAACACTTTGAAATTTACAGGTCGAATAATTAAACTGACTCAGAATTTTTCTCCCTACATAAATAATCAATATTCGCAAAAGAGAAAAATTAAAAAAAAAAAAAAAAAAGAAGAAATTTCAAATTAGAAACTAAAAGTATACATTGAAGATTTTCGTTCAGGCTGGGACTCGAACCCAGGGCCACTCGCTTGGAAGCCTAACACTCTAGCCATTAGTCTATGGGAGCTCTGTCGGTGGGAGTTTTAAATATAATAAAAACAAAAAATGCACCTTGGTAATTGTTTATTTAAACACTTTGAAATCTTTGTGTCGAAAAATTAAACTGACTCAGAATTTTCTTCCCTACATAAATAATCAATAATTGCAAAGGAAAGAAATTGAAAAAAAAAAGAATTTTCAAATTAGAAAAGAAATATATACATTGAAGATATTCGCTCCGGCTGGGACTCGAACCCAGGCCACTCGTTTGGAAGACCAGCGGTCTAGCCATTAGGCTATCGGAGTTCTGTCGAGCGGAGTCTTACTGCCTGACTGACAGACTGACTCACTGACTGACTAATACTGACTGACTGACTCACTGACTGACCGAGACTGACTGACTAACTGCCTGACTGACTGAGACTGGACTGACTGACTGACTGACTGACTGACTGACTAACTGACTGACTGCTTGACTGACTAACTGACTGGACAGGACTGACCGACTGACTGACTGACAGACTGACTGAATAAGGATGACTGACAGACTGACTGAATAAGGCTGACTGACTGACTGACTGACAGACTGACTGAATAAGGCTGACCGACTGACTGACTGCCTGACTGACTGAATGAATGACTGACTGACTGACCGAGACTGACTGACTGACTGACTGAGACTGGACTGGACTGACTGACTGACTGACTGACTGAGACTGACTGACTGCTTTAGTGACTAACTGACTGCACAGGACTGACCGACTGACTGACTGACTGCCTGACTGACTGACTGACTGAATGACTGACTGACTGAGACTAAATGACTGACTGCTTGACTGACTGGCTGAAGGACTAACTGACTGACTGAGTGACTGACTGACTGGACTGACTGACTGAGACTGAATGACTGAGTGCTTGACTGATTGACTGTCAGACTGACTGACTGACTTCGCAAAAGGGAAAAATAAAAAAAAAAGAATTATAAAATTAGAAAAAAATATTTGCATTTAAGATTTCCTTTCCGGCTGGGATTTGAACCCAGGGCGACACTCATGGAAGCCCAACGCTCTCGCCAATATACTATCGGATCTCTGTTGATCGGTGTCTTAATTATAATAAAAACAAAAAATGCACCTTAGTAATTATTGATCTAAAATCTTTGAAATCTAAAGGTCGAATGATTAAACTGACTCAGAATTTTCTTCCGTACATAAATAATCCATATTTGCAAAAGAAAGAAATTGAAAAAAAAAAGAATCTTCAAATTAGAAGAGAAATATATACATGGAAGATTTTCGTTCCGGCCGGGACTCGAACCCAGTACCACGCGCTTGGAACCCAACGGTCTAGCCATTAGGCTATCGGAGCTCTGTCGATGGAAGTCTTAAATATAATAAAAACAAAAAATGCACCTTGGTAATTATTGATTCAAACACTTTGAAATTTACAGGTCGAATAATTAAACTGACTCAGAATTTTTCTCCCTACATAAATAATCAATATTCGCAAAAGAGAAAAATTAAAAAAAAAAAGAAGAAGAAATTTCAAATTAGAAACTAAAAGTATACATTGAAGATTTTCGTTCAGGCTGGGACTCGAACCCAGGGCCACTCGCTTGGAAGCCTAACACTCTAGCCATTAGTCTATGGGAGCTCTATCGGTGGGAGTTTTAAATATAATAAAAACAAAAAATGCACCTTGGTAATTGTTTATTTAAACACTTTGAAATCTTTGTGTCGAAAAATTAAACTGACTCAGAATTTTCTTCCCTACATAAATAATCAATAATTGCAAAGGAAAGAAATTGAAAAAAAAAAAGAATTTTCAAATTAGAAAAGAAATATATACATTGAAGATATTCGCTCCGGCTGGGACTCGAACCCAGGCCACTCGTTTGGAAGACCAGCGGTCTAGCCATTAGGCTATCGGAGTTCTGTCGAGCGGAGTCTTACTGCCTGACTGATACTGCCTGACTGACAGACTGACTCACTGACTGACTAATACTGACTGACTGACTCACTGACTGACCGAGACTGACTGACTAACTGCCTGACTGACTGAGACTGGACTGACTGACTGACTGACTGACTGACTGACTAACTGACTGACTGCTTGACTGACTAACTGACTGGACAGGACTGACCGACTGACTGACTGACAGACTGACTGAATAAGGATGACTGACAGACTGACTGAATAAGGCTGACTGACTGACTGACTGACAGACTGACTGAATAAGGCTGACCGACTGACTGACTGCCTGACTGACTGAATGAATGACTGACTGACTGACCGAGACTGACTGACTGACTGACTGAGACTGGACTGGACTGACTGACTGACTGACTGACTGAGACTGACTGACTGCTTTAGTGACTAACTGACTGCACAGGACTGACCGACTGACTGACTGACTGCCTGACTGACTGACTGACTGAATGACTGACTGACTGAGACTAAATGACTGACTGCTTGACTGACTGGCTGAAGGACTAACTGACTGACTGAGTGACTGACTGACTGGACTGACTGACTGAGACTGAATGACTGAGTGCTTGACTGATTGACTGTCAGACTGACTGACTGACTTCGCAAAAGGGAAAAATAAAAAAAAAAGAATTATAAAATTAGAAAAAAATATTTGCATTTAAGATTTCCTTTCCGGCTGGGATTTGAACCCAGGGCGACACTCATGGAAGCCCAACGCTCTCGCCAATATACTATCGGATCTCTGTTGATCGGTGTCTTAATTATAATAAAAACAAAAAATGCACCTTAGTAATTATTGATCTAAAATCTTTGAAATCTAAAGGTCGAATGATTAAACTGACTCAGAATTTTCTTCCGTACATAAATAATCCATATTTGCAAAAGAAAGAAATTGAAAAAAAAAAGAATCTTCAAATTAGAAGAGAAATATATACATGGAAGATTTTCGTTCCGGCCGGGACTCGAACCCAGTACCACGCGCTTGGAACCCAACGGTCTAGCCATTAGGCTATCGGAGCTCTGTCGATGGAAGTCTTAAATATAATAAAAACAAAAAATGCACCTTGGTAATTATTGATTCAAACACTTTGAAATTTACAGGTCGAATAATTAAACTGACTCAGAATTTTTCTCCCTACATAAATAATCAATATTCGCAAAAGAGAAAAATTAAAAAAAAAAGGAGAAGAAATTTCAAATTAGAAACTAAAAGTATACATTGAAGATTTTCGTTCAGGCTGGGACTCGAACCCAGGGCCACTCGCTTGGAAGCCCAACACTCTAGCCATTAGTCTATGGGAGCTCTGTCGGTGGGAGTTTTAAATATAATAAAAACAAAAAATGCACCTTGGTAATTGTTTATTTAAACACTTTGAAATCTTCGTGTCGAAAAATTAAACTGACTCAGAATTTTCTTCCCTACATAAATAATCAATAATTGCAAAGGAAAGAAATTGAAAAAAAAAGAATTTTCAAATTAGAAAAGAAATATATACATTGAAGATATTCGCTCCGGCTGGGACTCGAACCCAGGCCACTCGCTTGGAAGACCAGCGGTCTAGCCATTAGGCTATCGGAGTTCTGTCGAGCGGAGTCTTACTGCCTGACTGATACTGCCTGACTGACAGACTGACTCACTGACTGACTGATACTGACTGACTGACTCACTGACTGACCGAGACTGACTGACTAACTGCCTGACTGACTGAGACTGGACTGACTGACTGACTGACTGACTGACTGACTAACTGACTGACTTGACTGACTGAGACTGACTGACTGACTGCTTGACTCTCTGACTGGCTATTTCACTGACTGACTGAATGACTAAATGACTGACTGACTGCTTGACTACCTGACTGACTGCTTGACTGACTAACTGACTGGACAGGACTGACCGACTGACTGACTGACAGACTGACTGAATAAGGATGACTGACAGACTGACTGAATAAGGCTGACTGACTGACTGACTGACAGACTGACTGACTGCCTGACTGACTGACTGACTGAATGACTGACTGACTGACTGACCGAGACTGACTGACTGACTGACTGAGACTGACTGACTGCTTTAGTGACTAACTGACTGCACAGGACTGACCGACTGACTGACTGCCTGACTGACTGACTGACTGAATGACTGACTGACTGAGACTAAATGACTGACTGCTTGACTGACTGGCTGAAGGACTAACTGACTGACTGAGTGACTGACTGACTGGACTGACTGACTGAGACTGAATGACTGAGTGCTTGACTGATTGACTGTCAGACTGACTGACTGACTTCGCAAAAGGGAAAAATAAAAAAAAAGAATTATAAAATTAGAAAAAAATATTTGCATTTAAGATTTCCTTTCCGGCTGGGATTTGAACCCAGGGCGACACTCATGGAAGCCCAACGCTCTCGCCAATATACTATCGGATCTCTGTTGATCGGTGTCTTAATTATAATAAAAACAAAAAATGCACCTTAGTAATTATTGATCTAAAATCTTTGAAATCTAAAGGTCGAATGATTAAACTGACTCAGAATTTTCTTCCGTACATAAATAATCCATATTTGCAAAAGAAAGAAATTGAAAAAAAAAAAGAATCTTCAAATTAGAAGAGAAATATATACATGGAAGATTTTCGTTCCGGCCGGGACTCGAACCCAGTACCACGCGCTTGGAACCCAACGGTCTAGCCATTAGGCTATCGGAGCTCTGTCGATGGAAGTCTTAAATATAATAAAAACAAAAAATGCACCTTGGTAATTATTGATTCAAACACTTTGAAATTTACAGGTCGAATAATTAAACTGACTCAGAATTTTTCTCCCTACATAAATAATCAATATTCGCAAAAGAGAAAAATTAAAAAAAAAAGGAGAAGAAATTTCAAATTAGAAACTAAAAGTATACATTGAAGATTTTCGTTCAGGCTGGGACTCGAACCCAGGGCCACTCGCTTGGAAGCCCAACACTCTAGCCATTAGTCTATGGGAGCTCTGTCGGTGGGAGTTTTAAATATAATAAAAACAAAAAATGCACCTTGGTAATTGTTTATTTAAACACTTTGAAATCTTCGTGTCGAAAAATTAAACTGACTCAGAATTTTCTTCCCTACATAAATAATCAATAATTGCAAAGGAAAGAAATTGAAAAAAAAAGAATTTTCAAATTAGAAAAGAAATATATACATTGAAGATATTCGCTCCGGCTGGGACTCGAACCCAGGCCACTCGCTTGGAAGACCAGCGGTCTAGCCATTAGGCTATCGGAGTTCTGTCGAGCGGAGTCTTACTGCCTGACTGATACTGCCTGACTGACAGACTGACTCACTGACTGACTGATACTGACTGACTGACTCACTGACTGACCGAGACTGACTGACTAACTGCCTGACTGACTGAGACTGGACTGACTGACTGACTGACTGACTGACTGACTAACTGACTGACTGAGACTGACTGACTGACTGCTTGACTCTCTGACTGGCTATTTCACTGACTGACTGAATGACTAAATGACTGACTGACACTGACTGACTGACTGCTTGACCACCTGACTGACTGCTTGACTGACTAACTGACTGGACAGGACTGACCGACTGACTGACAGACTGACTGAATAAGGCTGACTGACAGACTGACTGAATAAGGCTGACTGACTGACTGACTGACAGACTGACTGAATAAGGCTGACCGCCTGACTGACTGACTGACTGAATGACTGACTGACTGACTGACCGAGACTGACTGACTGACTGACTGAGACTGGACTGGACTGACTGACTGACTGACTGACTGAGACTGACTGACTGCTTTAGTGACTAACTGACTGCACAGGACTGACCGACTGACTGACTGACTGACTGCCTGACTGACTGACTGATTGAATGACTGACTGACTGAGACTAAATGACTGACTGCTTGACTGACTGGCTGAAGGACTAACTGACTGACTGAGTGACTGACTGACTGGACTGACTGACTGAGACTGAATGACTGAGTGCTTGACTGATTGACTGTCAGACTGACTGACTGACTTCGCAAAAAGGAAAAATAAAAAAAAAAGAATTATAAAATTAGAAAAAAATATTTGCATTTAAGATTTCCTTTCCGGCTGGGATTTGAACCCAGGGCGACACTCATGGAAGTCCAACGCTCTCGCCAATATACTATCGGATCTCTGTTGATCGGTGTCTTAATTATAATAAAAACAAAAAATGCACCTTAGTAATTATTGATCTAAAATCTTTGAAATCTAAAGGTCGAATGATTAAACTGACTCAGAATTTTCTTCCGTACATAAATAATCCATATTTGCAAAAGAAAGAAATTGAAAAAAAAAAAGAATCTTCAAATTAGAAGAGAAATATATACATGGAAGATTTTCGTTCCGGCCGGGACTCGAACCCAGTACCACGCGCTTGGAACCCAACGGTCTAGCCATTAGGCTATCGGAGCTCTGTCGATGGAAGTCTTAAATATAATAAAAACAAAAAATGCACCTTGGTAATTATTGATTCAAACACTTTGAAATTTACAGGTCGAATAGTTAAACTGACTCAGAATTTTTCTCCCTACATAAATAATAAATATTCGCAAAAGAGAAAAATTAAAAAAAAAAAGAAGAAGAAATTTCAAATTAGAAACTAAAAGTATACATTGAAGATTTTCGTTCAGGCTGGGACTCGAACCCAGGGCCACTCGCTTGGAAGCCTAACACTCTAGCCATTAGTCTATGGGAGCTCTGTCGGTGGGAGTTTTAAATATAATAAAAACAAAAAATGCACCTTGGTAATTGTTTATTTAAACACTTTGAAATCTTCGTGTCGAAAAATTAAACTGACTCAGAATTTTCTTCCCTACATAAATAATCAATAATTGCAAAGGAAAGAAATTGAAAAAAAAAAGAATTTTCAAATTAGAAAAGAAATATATACATTGAAGATATTCGCTCCGGCTGGGACTCGAACCCAGGCCACTCGCTTGGAAGACCAGCGGTCTAGCCATTAGGCTATCGGAGTTCTGTCGAGCGGAGTCTTACTGCCTGACTGATACTGCCTGACTGACAGACTGACTCACTGACTGACTGATACTGACTGACTGACTCACTGACTGACCGAGACTGACTGACTAACTGCCTGACTGACTGAGACTGGACTGACTGACTGACTGACTGACTGACTGACTAACTGACTGACTGAGACTGACTGACTGACTGCTTGACTCTCTGACTGGCTATTTCACTGACTGACTGAATGACTAAATGACTGACTGACTGCTTGACTACCTGACTCACTGCTTGACTGACTAACTGACTGGACAGGACTGACCGACTGACTGACTGACAGACTGACTGAATAAGGATGACTGACAGACTGACTGAATAAGGCTGACTGACTGACTGACTGACAGACTGACTGACTGCCTGACTGACTGACTGACTGAATGACTGACTGACTGACTGACCGAGACTGACTGACTGACTGACTGAGACTGACTGACTGCTTTAGTGACTAACTGACTGCACAGGACTGACCGACTGACTGACTGCCTGACTGACTGACTGACTGAATGACTGACTGACTGAGACTAAATGACTGACTGCTTGACTGACTGGCTGAAGGACTAACTGACTGACTGAGTGACTGACTGACTGGACTGACTGACTGAGACTGAATGACTGAGTGCTTGACTGATTGACTGTCAGACTGACTGACTGACTTCGCAAAAGGGAAAAATAAAAAAAAAAAGAATTATAAAATTAGAAAAAATATTTGCATTTAAGATTTCCTTTCCGGCTGGGATTTGAACCCAGGGCGACACTCATGGAAGCCCAACGCTCTCGCCAATATACTATCGGATCTCTGTTGATCGGTGTCTTAATTATAATAAAAACAAAAAATGCACCTTAGTAATTATTGATCTAAAATCTTTGAAATCTAAAGGTCGAATGATTAAACTGACTCAGAATTTTCTTCCGTACATAAATAATCCATATTTGCAAAAGAAAGAAATTGAAAAAAAAAAAAGAATCTTCAAATTAGAAGAGAAATATATACATGGAAGATTTTCGTTCCGGCCGGGACTCGAACCCAGTACCACGCGCTTGGAACCCAACGGTCTAGCCATTAGGCTATCGGAGCTCTGTCGATGGAAGTCTTAAATATAATAAAAACAAAAAATGCACCTTGGTAATTATTGATTCAAACACTTTGAAATTTACAGGTCGAATAATTAAACTGACTCAGAATTTTTCTCCCTACATAAATAATCAATATTCGCAAAAGAGAAAAATTAAAAAAAAAGAAGAAGAAATTTCAAATTAGAAACTAAAAGTATACATTGAGGAATTTCGTTCAGGCTGGGACTCGAACCCAGGGCCACTCGCTTGGAAGCCTAACACTCTAGCCATTAGTCTATGGGAGCTCTGTCGGTGGGAGTTTTAAATATAATAAAAACAAAAAATGCACCATGGTAATTGTTTATTTAAACACTTTGAAATCTTCGTGTCGAAAAATTAAACTGACTCAGAATTTTCTTCCCTACATAAATAATCAATAATTGCAAAGGAAAGAAATTGAAAAAAAAAAGAATTTTCAAATTAGAAAAGAAATATATACATTGAAGATATTCGCTCCTACTGGGACTCGAACCCAGGCCACTCGCTTGGAAGACCAGTGGTCTAGCCATTAGGCTATCGGAGTTCTGTCGAGCGGAGTCTTACTGCCTGACTGATACTGCCTGACTGACAGACTGACTCACTGACTGACTGATACTGACTGACTGACTCAATGACTGACCGAGACTGACTGACTAACTGCCTGACTGACTGAGACTGGACTGACTGACTGACTGAGACTGACTGACTGACTGCTTGACTCTCTGACTGGCTATTTCACTGACTGACTGAATCACTAAATGACTGACTGACACTGACTGACTGACTGCTTGACTACCTGACTGACTGCTTGACTGACTAACTGACTGGACAGGACTGACCGACTGACTGACTGACAGACTGACTGAATAAGGATGACTGACAGACTGACTGAATAAGGCTGACTGACTGACTGACTGACAGACTGACTGAATAAGGCTGATCGACTGACTGACTGCCTGACTGACTGACTGACTGAATGACTGACTGACTGACTGACCGAGACTGACTGACTGACTGACTGACTGAGACTGGACTGGACTGACTGACTGACTGACTGACTGAGACTGACTGACTGCTTTAGTGACTAACTGACTGCACAGGACTGACCGACTGACTGACTGACTGACTGCCTGACTGACTGACTGACTGAATGACTGACTGACTGAGACTAAATGACTGACTGCTTGACTGACTGGCTGAAGGACTAACTGACTGACTGAGTGACTGACTGACTGGACTGACTGACTGAGACTGAATGACTGAGTGCTTGACTGATTGACTGTCAGACTGACTGACTGACTTCGCAAAAGGGAAAAATAAAAAAAAAGAATTATAAAATTAGAAAAAAATATTTGCATTTAAGATTTCCTTTCCGGCCGGGACTCGAACCCAGTACCACGCGCTAGGAACCCAACGGTCTAGCCATTAGGCTATCGGAGCTCTGTCGATGGAAGTCTTAAATATAATAAAAACAAAAAATGCACCTTGGTAATTATTGATTCAAACACTTTGAAATTTACAGGTCGAATAATTAAACTGACTCAGAATTTTTCTCCCTACATAAATAATCAATATTCGCAAAAGAGAAAAATAAAAAAAAAAGAAGAAGAAATTTCAAATTAGAAACTAAAAGTATACATTGAAGATTTTCGTTCAGGCTGGGACTCGAACCCAGGGCCACTCGCTTGGAAGCCTAACACTCTAGCCATTAGTCTATGGGAGCTCTGTCGGTGGGTTTTAAATATAATAAAAACAAAAAATGCACCTTGGTAATTGTTTATTTAAACACTTTGAAATCTTCGTGTCGAAAAATTAAACTGACTCAGAATTTTCTTCCCTACATAAATAATCAATAATTGCAAAGGAAAGAAATTGAAAAAAAAAAGAATTTTCAAATTAGAAAAGAAATATATACATTGAAGATATTCGCTCCGGCTGGGACTCGAACCCAGGCCACTCGCTTGGAAGACCAGCGGTCTAGCCATTAGGCTATCGGAGTTCTGTCGAGCGGAGTCTTACTGCCTGACTGATACTGCCTGACTGACAGACTGACTCACTGACTGACTGATACTGACTGACTGACTCACTGACTGACCGAGACTGACTGACTAACTGCCTGACTGACTGAGACTGGACTGACTGACTGACTGACTGACTGACTAACTGACTGACTGAGACTGACTGACTGACTGCTTGACTCTCTGACTGGCTATTTCACTGACTGACTGAATGACTAAATGACTGACTGACACTGACTGACTGACTGCTTGACTACCTGACTGACTGCTTGACTGACTAACTGACTGGACAGGACTGACCGACTGACTGACTGACAGACTGACTGAATAAGGATGACTGACAGACTGACTGAATAAGGCTGACTGACTGAGTGACTGACAGACTGACTGAATAAGGCTGACCGACTGACTGACTGCCTGACTGACTGACTGACTGAATGACTGACTGATTGACTGACCGAGACTGACTGACTGACTGACTGAGACTGGACTGGACTGACTGACTGACTGACTGACTGAGACTGACTGACTGCTTTAGTGACTAACTGACTGCACAGGACTGACCGACTGACTGACTGACTGACTGCCTGACTGACTGACTGACTGAATGACTGACTGACTGAGACTAAATGACTGACTGCTTGACTGACTGGCTGAAGGACTAACTGAATGACTGAGTGACTGACTGACTGGACTGACTGACTGAGACTGAATGACTGAGTGCTTGACTGATTGACTGTCAGACTGACTGACTGACTTCGCAAAAGGGAAAAATAAAAAAAAAAGAATTATAAAATTAGAAAAAAAAATATTTGCATTTAAGATTTCCATTCCGGCTGGGATTTGAACCCAGGGCGACACTCATGGAAGCCCAACGCTCTCGCCAATATACTATCGGATCTCTGTTGATCGGTGTCTTAATTATAATAAAAACAAAAAATGCACCTTAGTAATTATTGATCTAAAATCTTTGAAATCTAAATGTCGAATGATTAAACTGACTCAGAATTTTCTTCCGTACATAAATAATCCATATTTGCAAAAGAAAGAAATTGAAAAAAAAAAAGAATCTTCAAATTAGAAGAGAAATATATACATGGAAGATTTTCGTTCCGGCCGGGACTCGAACCCAGTACCACGCGCTTGGAACCCAACGGTCTAGCCATTAGGCTATCGGAGCTCTGTCGATGGAAGTCTTAAATATAATAAAAACAAAAAATGCACCTTGGTAATTATTGATTCAAACACTTTGAAATTTACAGGTCGAATAATTAAACTGACTCAGAATTTTTCTCCCTACATAAATAATCAATATTCGCAAAAGAGAAAAATTAAAAAAAAAAAGAAGAAGAAATTTCAAATTAGAAACTAAAAGTATACATTGAAGATTTTCGTTCAGGCTGGGACTCGAACCCAGGGCCACTCGCTTGGAAGCCTAACACTCTAGCCATTAGTCTATGGGAGCTCTGTCGGTGGGAGTTTTAAATATAATAAAAACAAAAAATGCACCTTGGTAATTGTTTATTTAAACACTTTGAAATCTTCGTGTCGAAAAATTAAACTGACTCAGAATTTTCTTCCCTACATAAATAATCAATAATTGCAAAGGAAAGAAATTGAAAAAAAAAGAATTTTCAAATTAGAAAAGAAATATATACATTGAAGATATTCGCTCCGGCTGGGAGTCGAACCCAGGCCACTCGCTTGGAAGACCAGCGGTCTAGCCATTAGGCTATCGGAGTTCTGTCGAGCGGAGTCTTACTGCCTGACTGATACTGCCTGACTGACAGACTGACTCACTGACTGACTGATACTGACTGACTGACTCACTGACTGACCGAGACTGACTGACTAACTGCCTGACTGACTGAGACTGGACTGACTGACTGACTGACTGACTGACTGACTAACTGACTGACTGAGACTGACTGACTGAGACTGACTGACTGACACTGACTGACTGACTGCTTGACTACCTGACTGACTGCTTGACTGACTAACTGACTGGACAGGACTGACCGACTGACTGACTGACAGACTGACTGAATAAGGCTGACTGACAGACTGACTGAATAAGGCTGACTGACTGACTGACTGACCGACTGACTGAATAAGGCTGACCGACTGACTGACTGCCTGACTGACTGACTGACTGAATGACTGACTGACTGACTGACCGAGACTGACTGACTGACTGACTGAGACTGGACTGGACTGACTGACTGACTGAGACTGACTGACTGCTTTAATGACTAACTGACTGCACAGGACTGGCCGACTGACTGACTGACTGACTGCCTGACTGACTGACTGACTGAATGACTGACTGACTGAGACTAAATGACTGACTGCTTGACTGACTGGCTGAAGGACTAACTGACTGACTGAGTGACTGACTGACTGGACTGACTGACTGAGACTGAATGACTGAGTGCTTGACTGATTGACTGTCAGACTGACTGACTGACTTCGCAAAAGGGAAAAATAAAAAAAAAGAATTATAAAATTAGAAAAAAATATTTGCATTTAAGATTTCCTTTCCGGCCGGGACTCGAACCCAGTACCACGCGCTAGGAACCCAACGGTCTAGCCATTAGGCTATCGGAGCTCTGTCGATGGAAGTCTTAAATATAATAAAAACAAAAAATGCCCCTTGGTAATTATTGATTCAAACACTTTGAAATTTACAGGTCGAATAATTAAACTGACTCAGAATTTTTCTCCCTACATAAATAATCAATATTCGCAAAAGAGAAAAATTAAAAAAAAAAGAAGAAGAAATTTCAAATTAGAAACTAAAAGTATACATTGAAGATTTTCGTTCAGGCTGGGACTCGAACCCAGGGCCACTCGCTTGGAAGCCTAACACTCTAGCCATTAGTCTATGGGAGCTCTGTCGGTGGGAGTTTTAAATATAATAAAAACAAAAAATGCACCTTGGTAATTGTTTATTTAAACACTTTGAAATCTTCGTGTCGAAAAATTAAACTGACTCAGAATTTTCTTCCCTACATAAATAATCAATAATTGCAAAGGAAAGAAATTGAAAAAAAAAAGAATTTTCAAATTAGAAAAGAAATATATACATTGAAGATATTCGCTCCGGCTGGGACTCGAACCCAGGCCACTCGCTTGGAAGACCAGCGGTCTAGCCATTAGGCTATCGGAGTTCTGTCGAGCGGAGTCTTACTGCCTGACTGATACTGCCTGACTGACAGACTGACTCACTGACTGACTGATACTGACTGACTGACTCACTGACTGACCGAGACTGACTGACTAACTGCCTGACTGACTGAGACTGGACTGACTGACTGACTGCTTGACTCTCTGACTGGCTATTTCACTGACTGACTGAATGACTAAATGACTGACTGACACTGACTGACTGACTGCTTGACTACCTGACTGACTGCTTGACTGACTAACTGACTGGACAGGACTGACCGATTGACTGACTGACAGACTGACTGAATAAGGATGACTGACAGACTGACTGAATAAGGCTGACTGACTGACTGACTGACAGACTGACTGAATAAGGCTGACCGACTGACTGACTGCCTGACTGACTGACTGACTGAATGACTGACTGACTGACTGACCGAGACTGACTGACTGACTGACCGAGACTGACTGACTGACTGACTGAGACTGGACTGGACTGACTGACTGCTTTAGTGACTAACTGACTGCACAGGACTGACCGACTGACTGACTGACTGACTGCCTGACTGACTGACTGACTGAGACTAAATGACTGACTGCTTGACTGACTGGCTGAAGGACTAACTGACTGACTGAGTGACTGACTGACTGGACTGACTGACCTAGACTGAATGACTGAGTGCTTGACTGATTGACTGTCAGACTGACTGACTGACTTCGCAAAAGGGAAAAATAAAAAAAAAAGAATTATAAAATTAGAAAAAAATATTTGCATTTAAGATTTCCTTTCCTGCTGGGATTTGAACCCAGGGCGACACTCATGGAAGCCCAACGCTCTCGCCAATATACTATCGGATCTCTGTTGATCGGTGTCTTAATTATAATAAAAACAAAAAATGCACCTTAGTAATTATTGATCTAAAATCTTTGAAATCTAAAGGTCGAATGATTAAACTGACTCAGAATTTTCTTCCGTACATAAATAATCCATATTTGCAAAAGAAAGAAATTGAAAAAAAAGAACCTTCAAATTAGAAGAGAAATATATACATGGAAGATTTTCGTCCCGGCCGGGACTCGAACCCAGTACCACGCGCTTGGAACCCAACGGTCTAGCCATTAGGCTATCGGAGCTCTGTCGATGAAAGTCTTAAATATAATAAAAACAAAAAATGCACCTTGGTAATTATTGATTCAAACACTTTGAAATTTACAGGTCGAATAATTAAACTGACTCAGAATTTTTCTCCCTACATAAATAATCAATATTCGCAAAAGAGAAAAATTAAAAAAAAAGAAGAAGAAATTTCAAATTAGAAACTAAAAGTATACATTGAAGATTTTCGTTCAGGCTGGGACTCGAACCCAGGGCCACTCGCTTGGAAGCCTAACACTCTAGCCATTAGTCTATGGGAGCTCTGTCGGCGGGAGTTTTAAATATAATAAAAACAAAAAATGCACCTTGGTAATTGTTTATTTAAACACTTTGAAATCTTCGTGTCGAAAAATTAAACTGACTCAGAATTTTCTTCCCTACATAAATAATCAATAATTGCAAAGGAAAGAAATTGAAAAAAAAAAGAATTTTCAAATTAGAAAAGAAATATATACATTGAAGATATTCGCTCCGGCTGGGACTCGAACCCAGGCCACTCGCTTGGAAGACCAGCGGTCTAGCCATTAGGCTATCGGCGTTCTGTCGAGCGGAGTCTTACTGCCTGACTGATACTGCCTGACTGAAAGACTGACTCACTGACTGACTGATACTGACTGACTGACTCACTGACTGACCGAGACTGACTGACTAACTGCCTGACTGACTGAGACTGGACTGACTGACTGACTGACTAACTGACTGACTGAGACTGACTGACTGACTGCTTGACTCTCTGACTTGCTATTTCACTGACTGACTGAATGACTAAATGACTGACTGACACTGACTGACTGACTGCTTGACTACCTGACTGACTGCTTGACTGACTAACTGACTGGACAGGACTGACCGACTGACTGACTGACAGACTGACTGAATAAGGCTGACTGACAGACTGACTGACTGACAGACTGACTGAATAAGGCTGAACGACTGACTGACTGCCTGACTGACTGACTGACTGAATGACTGACTGACTGACTGACTGACTGACCGAGACTGACTGACTGACTGACTGAGACTGGACTGGACTGACTGACTGACTGACTGACTGAGACTGACTGACTGCTTTAGTGACTAACTGACTGCACAGGACTGACCGACGACTGACTGACTGACTGCCTGACTGACTGACTGACTGAATGACTGACTGACTGAGACTAAATGACTGACTGCTTGACTGACTGGCTGAAGGACTAACTGACTGACTGAGTGACTGACTGACTGGACTGACTGACTGAGACTGAATGACTGAGTGCTTGACTGATTGACTGTCAGACTGACTGACTGACTTCGCAAAAGGGAAAAATAAAAAAAAAGAATTATAAAATTAGAAAAAAATACTTGCATTTAAGATTTCCTTTCCGGCCGGGACTCGAACCCAGTACCACGCGCTAGGAACCCAACGGTCTAGCCATTAGGCTATCGGAGCTCTGTCGATGGAAGTCTTAAATATAATAAAAACAAAAAATGCACCTTAGTAATTATTGATCTAAAATCTTTGAAATCTAAAGGTCGAATGATTAAACTGACTCAGAATTTTCTTCCGTACATAAATAATCCATATTTGCAAAAGAAAGAAATTGAAAAAAAAAAAAATCTTCAAATTAGAAGAGAAATATGTACATGGAAGATTTTCGTTCCGGCCGGGACTCGAACCCAGTACCACGCGCTTGGAACCCAACGGTCTAGCCATTAGGCTATCGGAGCTCTGTCGATGGAAGTCTTAAATATAATAAAAACAAAAAATGCACCTTGGTAATTATTGATTCAAACACTTTGAAATTTACAGGTCGAATAATTAAACTGACTCAGAATTTTTCTCCCTACATAAATAATCAATATTCGCAAAAGAGAAAAATTAAAAAAAAAAGAAGAAGAAATTTCAAATTAGAAACTAAAAGTATACTTTGAAGATTTTCGTTCAGGCTGGGACTCGAACCCAGGGCCACTCGCTTGGAGGCCTAACACTCTAGCCATTAGTCTATGGGAGCTCTGTCGGTGGGAGTTTTAAATATAATAAAAACAAAAAATGCACCTTGGTAATTGTTTATTTAAACACTTTGAAATCTTCGTGTCGAAAAATTAAACTGACTCAGAATTTTCTTCCCTACATAAATAATCAATAATTGCAAAGGAAAGAAATTGAAAAAAAAAAGAATTTTCAAATTAGAAAAGAAATATATACATTGAAGATATTCGCTCCGGCTGGGACTCGAACCCAGGCCACTCGCTTGGAAGACCAGCGGTCTAGCCATTAGGCTATCGGAGTTCTGTCGAGCGGAGTCTTACTGCCTGACTGATACTGCCTGACTGACAGACTGACTCACTGACTGACTGATACTGACTGACTGACTCACTGACTGACCGAGACTGACTGACTAACTGCCTGACTGACTGAGACTGGACTGACTGACTGACTGACTGACTGACTGACTAACTGACTGACTGAGACTGACTGACTGACTGCTTGACTCTCTGACTGGCTATTTCACTGACTGACTGAATGACTAAATGACTGACTGACACTGACTGACTGACTGCTTGACTACCTGACTGACTGCTTGACTGACTAACTGACTGGACAGGACTGACCGACTGACTGGCAGACTGACTGAATAAGGATGACTGACAGACTGACTGAATAAGGCTGACTGACTGACTGACTGACAGACTGACTGAATAAGGCTGACCGACTGACTGACTGCCTGTCTGACTGACTGACTGAATGACTGACTGACTGACTGACCGAGACTGACTGACTGACTGACTGAGACTGGACTGGACTGACTGACTGACTGACTGACTGAGACTGACTGACTGCTTTAGTGACTAACTGACTGAGCAGGACTGATCGACTGACTGACTGACTGACTGCCTGACTGACTGACTGACTGAATGACTGACTGAGACTAAATGACTGACTGCTTGACTGACTGGCTGAAGGACTAACTGACTGACTGAGTGACTGACTGACTGGACTGACTGACTGAGACTGAATGACTGAGTGCTTGACTGATTGACTGTCAGACTGACTGACTGACTTCGCAAAAGGGAAAAATAAAAAAAAAGAATTATAAAATTAGAAAAAAATATTTGCATTTAAGATTTCCTTTCCGGCCGGGACTCGAACCCAGTACCACGCGCTAGGAACCCAACGGTCTAGCCATTAGGCTATCGGAGCTCTGTCGATGGAAGTCTTAAATATAATAAAAACAAAAAAATGCACCTTGGTAATTGTTTATTTAAACACTTTGAAATCTTCGTGTCGAAAAATTAAACTGACTCAGAATTTTCTTCCCTACATAAATAATCAATAATTGCAAAGGAAAGAAATTGAAAAAAAAAGAATTTTCAAATTAGAAAAGAAATATATACATTGAAGATATTCGCTCCGGCTGGGACTCGAACCCAGGCCACTCGCTTGGAAGACCAGCGGTCTAGCCATTAGGCTATCGGAGTTCTGTCGAGCGGAGTCTTACTGCCTGACTGATACTGCCTGACTGACAGACTGACTCACTGACTGACTGATACTGACTGACTGACTCACTGACTGACCGAGACTGACTGACTAACTGCCTGACTGACTGAGACTGGACTGACTGACTGACTGACTGACTGACTGACTAACTGACTGACTGAGACTGACTGACTGACTGCTTGACTCTCTGACTGGCTATTTCACTGACTGACTGAATGACTAAATGACTGACTGACACTGACTGACTGACTGCTTGACTACCTGACTGACTGCTTGACTGACTAACTGACTGGACAGGACTAACCGACTGACTGACTGACAGACTGACTGAATAAGGATGACTGACAGACTGACTGAATAAGGCTGACTGACTGACTGACTGACAGACTGACTGAATAAGGCTGACCGACTGACTGACTGCCTGAGTGACTGACTGACTGAATGACTGACTGACTGACTGACCGAGACTGACTGACTGACTGACTGAGACTGGACTGGACTGACTGACTGACTGACTGACTGAGACTGACTGACTGCTTTAGTGACTAACTGACTGCACAGGACTGACCGACTGACTGACTGACTGACTGCCTGACTGACTGACTGACTGACTGAATGACTGACTGACTGAGACTAAATGACTGACTGCTTGACTGACTGGCTGAAGGACTAACTGACTGACTGAGTGACTGACTGACTGGACTGACTGACTGAGACTGAATGACTGAGTGCTTGACTGATTGACTGTCAGACTGACTGACTGACTTCGCAAAAGGGAAAAATAGAAAAAAAAGAATTATAAAATTAGAAAAAAATATTTGCATTTAAGATTTCCTTTCCGGCTGGGATTTGAACCCAGGGCGACACTCATGGAAGCCCAACGCTCTCGCCAATATACTATCGGATCTCTGTTGATCGGTGTCTTAGTTATAATAAAAACAAAAAATGCACCTTAGTAATTATTGATTTAAAATCTTTGAAATCTAAAGGTCGAATGATTAAACTGACTCAGAATTTTCTTCCGTACATAAATAATCCATATTTGCAAAAGAAAGAAATTGAAAAAAAAAAGAATCTTCAAATTAGAAGAGAAATATATACATGGAAGATTTTCGTTCCGGCCGGGACTCGAACCCAGTACCACGCGCTTGGAACCCAATGGTCTAGCCATTAGTCTATCGGAGCTCTGTCGATGGAAGTCTTAAATATAATAAAAACAAAAAAATGCACCTTGGTAATTATTGATTCAAACACTTTGAAATTTACAGGTCGAAAAATTAAACTGACTCAGAATTTTCTTCCCTACATAAATAATCAATAATTGCAAAGGAAAGAAATTGAAAAAAAAAGAATTTTCAAATTAGAAAAGAAATATATACATTGAAGATATTCGCTCCGGCTGGGACTCGAAACCAGGCCACTCGCTTGGAAGACCAGCGGTCTAGCCATTAGGCTATCGGAGTTCTGTCGAGCGGAGTCTTACTGCCTGACTGATACTGCCTGACTGACAGACTGACTCACTGACTGACTGATACTGACTGACTGACTCACTGACTGACCGAGACTGACTGACTAACTGCCTGACTGACTGAGACTGGACTGACTGACTGACTGACTGACTGACTGACTAACTGACTGACTGAGACTGACTGACTGACTGCTTGACTCTCTGACTGGCTATTTCACTGACTGACTGAATGACTAAATGACTGACTGACACTGACTGACTGACTGCTTGACTACCTGACTGACTGCTTGACTGACTAACTGACTGGACAGGACTGACCGACTGACTGACTGACAGACTGACTGAATAAGGATGACTGACAGACTGACTGAATAAGGCTGACTGACTGACTGACTGACAGACTGACTGAATAAGGCTGACTGACTGACTGACTGACAGACTGACTGAATAAGGCTGACCGACTGACTGACTGCCTGACTGACTGACTGACTGAATGACTGACTGACTGACTGACCGAGACTGACTGACTGACTGACTGAGACTGGACTGGACTGACTGACTGACTGACTGACTGAGACTGACTGACTGCTTTAGTGACTAACTGACTGCACAGGACTGACCGACTGACTGACTGACTGACTGCCTGACTGACTGACTGACTGAATGACTGACTGACTGAGACTAAATGACTGACTGCTTGACTGACTGGCTGAAGGACTAACTGACTGACTGAGTGACTGACTGACTGGACTGACTGACTGAGACTGAATGACTGAGTGCTTGACTGATTGACTGTCAGACTGACTGACTGACTTCGCAAAAGGGAAAAATAAAAAAAAAAGAATTATAAAATTAGAAAAAAATATTTGCATTTAAGATTTCCTTTCCGGCCGGGACTCGAACCCAGTACCACGCGCTAGGAACCCAACGGTCTAGCCATTAGGCTATCGGAGCTCTGTCGATGGAAGTCTTAAATATAATAAAAACAAAAAATGCACCTTGGTAATTATTGATTCAAACACTTTGAAATTTACAGGTCGAATAATTAAACTGACTCAGAATTTTTCTCCCTACATAAATAATCAATATTCGCAAAAGAGAAAAATTAAAAAAAAAAGAAGAAGAAATTTCAAATTAGAAACTAAAAGTATACATTGAAGATTTTCGTTCAGGCTGGGACTCGAACCCAGGGCCACTCGCTTGGAAGCCTAACACTCTAGCCATTAGTCTATGGGATCTCTGTCGGTGGGAGTTTTAAATATAATAAAAACAAAAAATGCACCTTGGTAATTGTTTATTTAAACACTTTGAAATCTTCGTGTCGAAAAATTAAACTGACTCAGAATTTTCTTCCCTACATAAATAATCAATAATTGCAAAGGAAAGAAATTGAAAAAAAAAAGAATTTTCAAATTAGAAAAGAAATATATACATTGAAGATATTCGCTCCGGCTGGGACTCGAACCCAGGACACTCGCTTGGAAGACCAGCGGTCTAGCCATTAGGCTATCGGAGTTCTGTCGAGCGGAGTCTTACTGCCTGACTGATACTGCCTGACTGACAGACTGACTCACTGACTGACTGATACTGACTGACTGACTCACTGACTGACCGAGACTGACTGACTAACTGCCTGACTGACTGACTGACTGACTAACTGACTGACTGACTGACTAACTGACTGACTGAGACTGACTGACTGACTGCTTGACTCTCTGACTGGCTATTTCACTGACTGACTGAATGACTAAATGACTGACTGACACTGACTGACTGACTGCTTGACTACCTGACTGACTGCTTGACTGACTAACTGACTGGACAGGACTGACCGACTGACTGACTGACAGACTGACTGAATAAGGATGACTGACAGACTGACTGAATAAGGCTGACTGACTGACTGACTGACAGACTGACTGAATAAGGCTGACCGACTGACTGACTGCCTGACTGACTGACTGACTGAATGACTGACTGACTGACTGACCGAGACTGACTGACTGACTGACTGAGACTGGACTGGACTGACTGACTGACTGACTGACTGACTGACTGACTGACTGCTTTAGTGACTAACTGACTGCACAGGACTGACCGACTGACTGACTGACTGACTGCCTGACTGACTGACTGACTGAACGACTGACTGACTGAGACTAAATGACTGACTGCTTGACTGACTGGCTGAAGGACTAACTGACTAACTGAGTGACTGACTGACTGGACTGACTGACTGAGACTGAATGACTGAGTGCTTGACTGATTGACTGTCAGACTGACTGACTGACTTCGCAAAAGGGAAAAATAGAAAAAAAGAATTATAAAATTAGAAAAAAATATTTGCATTTAAGATTTCCTTTCCGGCTGGGATTTGAACCCAGGAATGGAAGCCCAACGCTCTCGCCAATATACTATCGGATCTCTGTTGATCGGTGTCTTAATTATAATAAAAACAAAAAATGCACCTTAGTAATTATTGATCTAAAATCTTGGAAATCTAAAGGTCGAATGATTAAACTGACTCAGAATTTTCTTCCGTACATAAATAATCCATATTTGCAAAAGAAAGAAATTGAAAAAAAAAAGAATCTTCAAATTAGAAGAGAAATATATACATGGAAGAATTTCGTTCCGGCCGGGACTCGAACCCAGTACCACGCGCTTGGAACCCAACGGTCTAGCCATTAGGCTATCGGAGCTCTGTCGATGGAAGTCTTAAATATAATAAAAACAAAAAATGCACCTTGGTAATTATTGATTCAAACACTTTGAAATTTACAGGTCGAATAATTAAACTGACTCAGAATTTTTCTCCCTACATAAATAATCAATATTCGCAAAAGAGAAAAATTAAAAAAAAAGAAGAAGAAATTTCAAATTAGAAACTAAAAGTATACAGTGAAGATTTTCGTTCAGGCTGGGACTCGAACCCAGGGCCACTCGCTTGGAAGCCTAACACTCTAGCCATTAGTCTATGGGAGCTCTGTCGGTGGGAGTTTTAAATATAATAAAAACAAAAAATGCACCTTGGTAATTGTTTATTTAAACACTTTGAAATCTTCGTGTCGAAAAATTAAACTGACTCAGAATTTTCTTCCCTACATAAAAAATCAATAATTGCAAAGGAAAGAAATTGAAAAAAAAAAGAATTTTCAAATTAGAAAAGAAACATATACATTGAAGATATTCGCTCCGGCTGGTACTCGAACCCAGGCCACTCGCTTGGAAGACCAGCGGTCTAGCCATTAGGCTATCGGAGTTCTGTCGAGCGGAGTCTTACTGCCTGACTGATACTGCCTGACTGACAGACTGACTCACTGACTGACTGATACTGACTGACTGACTCACTGACTGACCGAGACTGACTGACTAACTGCCTGACTGACTGAGACTGGACTGACTGACTGACTGACTAAATGACTAACTGACTGACTGAGACTGACTGACTGACTGCTTGACTCTCTGACTGGCTATTTCACTGACTGACTGAATGACTAAATGACTGACTGACACTGACTGACTGACTGCTTGACTACCTGACTGACTGCTTGACTGACTGACTGACTGGACAGGTCTGACCGACTGACTGACTGACAGACTGACTGAATAAGGATGACTGACAGACTGACTGAATAAGGCTGACTGACTGAATGACTGACTGACTGACTGACCGAGACTGACTGACTGACTGACTGAGACTGGACTGGACTGACTGACTGACTGACTGACTGAGACTGACTGACTGCTTTAGTGACTAACTGACTGCACAGGACTGACCGACTGACTGACTGACTGACTGCCTGACTGACTGACTGACTGAATGACTGACTGACTGAGACTAAATGACTGACTGCTTGACTGACTGGCTGAAGGACTAACTGACTGACTGAGTGACTGACTGACTGGACTGACTGACTGAGACTGAATGACTGAGTGCTTGACTGATTGACTGTCAGACTGACTGACTGACTTCGCAAAAGGGAAAAATAAAAAAAAAATATTATAAAATTAGAAAAAAATATTTGCATTTAAGATTTCCTTTCCGGCTGGGATTTGAACCCAGGAATGGAAGCCCAACGCTCTCGCCAATATACTATCGGATCTCTGTTGATCGGTGTCTTAATTATAATAAAAACAAAAAATGCACCTTAGTAATTATTGATCTAAAATCTTTGAAATCTAAAGGTCGAATGATTAAACTGACTCAGAATTTTCTTCCGTACATAAATAATCCATATTTGCAAAAGAAAGAAATTGAAAAAAAAAAGAATCTTCAAATTAGAAGAGAAATATATACATGGAAGATTTTCGTTCCGGCCGGGACTCGAACCCAGTACCACGCGCTAGGAACCCATCGGTCTAACCATTAGGCTATCGGAGCTCTGTCGATTGAAGTCTTAAATATAATAAAAACAAAAAATGCACCTTGGTAATTATTGATTCAAACACTTTGAAATTTACAGGTCGAATAATTAAACTGACTCAGAATTTTTCTCCCTACATAAATAATCAATATTCGCAAAAGAGAAAAATTAAAAAAAAAAGAAGAAGAAATTTCAAATTAGAAACTAAAAGTATGCATTGAAGATTTTCGTTCAGGCTGGGACTTGAACCCAGGGCCACTCGCTTGGAAGCCTAACACTCTAGCCATTAGTCTATGGGAGCTCTGTCGGTGGGAGTTTTAAATATAATAAAAACAAAAAATGCACCTTGGTAATTGTTTATTTAAACACTTTGAAATCTTTGTGTCGAAAAATTAAACTGACTCAGAATTTTCTTCCCTACATAAATAATCAATAATTGCAAAGGAAAGAAATTGAAAAAAAAAAAGAATTTTCAAATTAGAAAAGAAATATATACATTGAAGATATTCGCTCCGGCTGGGACTCGAACCCAGGCCACTCGCTTGGAAGACCAGCGGTCTAGCCATTAGGCTATCGGAGTTCTGTCGAGCGGAGTCTTACTGCCTGACTGATACTGCCTGACTGACAGACTGACTCACTGACTGACTGATACTGACTGACTGACTCACTGACTGACCGAGACTGACTGACTAACTGCCTGACTGACTGAGACTGGACTGACTGACTGACTGACTGACTGACTGACTAACTGACTGACTGAGACTGACTGACTGACTGCTTGACTCTCTGACTGGCTATTTCACTGACTGACTGAATGACTAAATGACTGACTGACACTGACTGACTGACTGCTTGACTACCTGACTGACTGCTTGACTGACTAACTGACTGGACAGGACTGACCGACTGACTGACTGACAGACTGACTGAATAAGGATGACTGACAGACTGACTGAATAAGGCTAACTGACTGACTGACTGACAGACTGACTGAATAAGGCTGACCGACTGACTGACTGCCTGACTGACTGACTGACTGAATGACTGACTGACTGACTGACCGAGACTGACTGACTGACTGACTGAGACTGGACTGGACTGACTGACTGACTGACTGACTGAGACTGACTGACTGCTTTAGTGACTAACTGACTGCACAGGACTGACCGACTGACTGACTGACTGACTGCCTGACTGACTGACTGACTGAATGACTGACTGACTGAGACTAAATGACTGACTGCTTGACTGACTGGCTGAAGGACTAACTGACTGACTGAGTGACTGACTGACTGGACTGACTGACTGAGACTGAATGACTGAGTGCTTGACTGATTGACTGTCAGACTGACTGACTGACTTCGCAAAAGGGAAAAATAAAAAAAAAAGAATTATAAAATTAGAAAAAAATATTTGCATTTATGATTTCCTTTCCGGCCGGGACTCGAACCCAGTACCACGCGCTAGGAACCCAATGGTCTAGCCATTAGGCTATCGGAGCTCTGTCGATGGAAGTCTTAAATATAATAAAAACAAAAAATGCACCTTGGTAATTATTGATTCAAAATCTTTGAAATTTACAGGTCGAATAATTAAACTGACTCAGAATTTTTCTCCCTACATAAATAATCAATATTCGCAAAAGAGAAAAATTAAAAAAAAGAAGAAATTTCAAATTAGAAACTAAAAGTATACATTGAAGATTTTCGTTCAGGCTGGGACTCGAACCCAGGCCACTCGCTTGGAAGACCAGCGGTCTAGCCATTAGGCTATCGGAGTTCTGTCCAGCGGAGTCTTACTGCCTGACTGATACTGCCTGACTGACAGACTGACTCACTGACTGACTGATACTGACTGACTGACTCACTGACTGACCGAGACTGACTGACTAACTGCCTGACTGACTGAGACTGGACTGACTGACTGACTGACTGACTGACTGACTAACTGACTGACTGAGACTGACTGACTGACTGCTTGACTCTCTGACTGGCTATTTCACTGACTGACTGAATGACTAAATGACTGACTGACACTGACTGACTGACTGCTTGACTACCTGACTGACTGCTTGACTGACTAACTGACTGGACAGGACTGACCGACTGACTGACTGACAGACTGACTGAATAAGGATGACTGACAGACTGACTGAATAAGGCTGACTGACTGACTGACTGACAGACTGACTGAATAAGGATGACTGACAGACTGACTGAATAAGGCTGACTGACTGAATGACTGACTGACTGACTGACCGAGACTGACTGACTGACTGACTGAGACTGGACTGGACTGACTGACTGACTGACTGACTGAGACTGACTGACTGCTTTAGTGACTAACTGACTGCACAGGACTGACCGACTCACTGACTGACTGACTGCCTGACTGACTGACTGACTGAATGACTGACTGACTGAGACTAAATGACTGACTGCTTGACTGACTGGCTGAAGGACTAACTGACTGACTGAGTGACTGACTGACTGGACTGACTGACTGAGACTGAATGACTGAGTGCTTGACTGATTGACTGTCAGACTGACTGACTGACTTCGCAAAAGGGAAAAATAAAAAAAAAAGAATTATAAAATTAGAAAAAAATATTTGCATTTAAGATTTCCTTTCCGGCCGGGACTCGAACCCAGTACCACGCGCTAGGAACCCAACGGTCTAACCATTAGGCTATCGGAGCTCTGTCGATGGAAGTCTTAAATATAATAAAAACAAAAAATGCACCTTGGTAATTATTGATTCAAACACTTTGAAATTTACAGGTCGAACAATTAAACTGACTCAGAATTTTTCTCCCTACATAAATAATCAATATTCGCAAAAGAGAAAAATTAAAAAAAAAAGAGGAAGAAATTTCAAATTAGAAACTAAAAGTATGCATTGAAGATTTTCGTTCAGGCTGGGACTCGAACCCAGGGCCACTCGCTTGGAAGCCTAACAGTCTAGCCATTAGTCTATGGGAGCTCTGCCGGTGGGAGTTTTAAACATAATAAAAACAAAAAATGCACCTTGGTAATTGTTTATTTAAACACTTTGAAATCTTCGTGTCGAAAAATTAAACTGACTCAGAATTTTCTTCCCTACATAAATAATCAATAATTGCAAAGGAAAGAAATTGAAAAAAAAAGAATTTTCAAATTAGAAAAGAAATGTATACATTGAAGATATTCGCTCCGGCTGGGACTCGAACCCAGGCCACTCGCTTGGAAGACCAGCGGTCTAGCCATTAGGCTATCGGAGTTCTGTCGAGCGGAGTCTTACTGCCTGACTGATACTGCCTGACTGACAGACTGACTCACTGACTGACTGATACTGACTGACTGACTCACTGACTGACCGAGACTGACTGACTGACTCACTGACTGACCGAGACTGACTGACTAACTGCCTGACTGACTGAGACTGGACTGACTGACTGACTGACTGACTAACTGACTGACTGAGACTGACTGACTGACTGCTTGACTCTCTGACTGGCTATTTCACTGACTGACTGAATGACTAAATGACTGACTGACACTGACTGACTGACTGCTTGACTACCTGACTGACTGCTTGACTGACTAACTGACTGGACAGGACTGACCGACTGACTGACTGACAGACTGACTGAATAAGGCTGACTGACTGACTGACTGAATAAGGCTGACCGACTGACTGACTGCCTGACTGACTGACTGACTGAATGACTGACTGAATGACTGACTGAGACTGGACTGGACTGACTGACTGACTGACTGACTGAGACTGACTGACTGCTTTAGTGACTAACTGACTGCACAGGACTGACCGACTGACTGACTGACTGACTGCCTGACTGACTGACTGACTGAATGACTGACTGACTGAGACTAAATGACTGACTGCTTGACTGACTGGCTGAAGGACTAACTGACTGACTGAGTGACTGGACTGACTGACTGAGACTGAATGACTGAGTGCTTGACTGATTGACTGTCAGACTGACTGACTGACTTCGCAAAAGGGAAAAATAAAAAAAAAAGAATTATAAAATTAGAAAAAAATATTTGCATTTATGATTTCCTTTCCGGCCGGGACTCGAACCCAGTACCACGCGCTAGGAACCAAACGGTCTAGCCATTAGGCTATCGGAGCTCTGTCGATGGAAGTCTTAAATATAATAAAAACAAAAAATGCACCTTGGTAATTATTGATTCAAACACTTTGAAATTTACAGGACGAATAATTAAACTGACTCAGAATTTTTCTCCCTACATAAATAATCAATATTCGCAAAAGAGAAAAATTAAAAAAAAGAAGAAATTTCAAATTAGAAACTAAAAGTATACATTGAAGATTTTCGTTCAGGCTGGGACTCGAACCCAGGGCCACTCGCTTGGAAGCCTAACACTCTAGCCAATAATCTATGGGAGCTCTGTCGGTGGGAGTTTTAAATATAATAAAAACAAAAAATGCACCTTGGTAATTGTTTATTTAAACACTTTGAAATCTTCGTGTCGAAAAATTAAACTGACTCAGAATTTTCTTCCCTACATAAATAATCAATAATTGCAAAGGAAAAAAATTGAAAAAAAAAAGAATTTTCAAATTAGAAAAGAAATATATACATTGAAGATATTCGCTCCGGCTGGGACTCGAACCCAGGCCACTCGCTTGGAAGACCAGCGGTCTAGCCATTAGGCTATCGGAGTTCTGTCGAGCGGAGTCTTACTGCCTGACTGATACTGCCTGACTGACAGACTGACTCACTGACTGACTGATACTGACTGACTGACTCACTGACTGACCGAGACTGACTGACTAACTGCCTGACTGACTGAGACTGGACTGACTGACTGACTGACTGACTGACTGACTAACTGACTGACTGAGACTGACTGACTGACTGCTTGACTCTCTGACTGGCTATTTCACTGACTGACTGAATGACTAAATGACTGACTGACACTGACTGACTGACTGCTTGACTGACTAACTGACTGGACAGGACTGACCGACTGACTGACTGACAGACTGACTGAATAAGGATGACTGACAGACTGACTGAATAAGGCTGACTGACTGACTGACTGACAGACTGACTGAATAAGGCTGACCGACTGACTGACTGCCTGACTGACTGACTGACTGAATGACTGACTGACTGACTGACCGAGACTGACTGACTGACTGACTGAGACTGGACTGGACTGACTGACTGACTGACTGACTGAGACTGACTGACTGCTTTAGTGACTAACTGACTGCACAGGACTGACCGACTGACTGACTGACTGACTGCCTGACTGACTGACTGACTGAATGACTGACTGACTGAGACTAAATGACTGACTGCTTGACTGACTGGCTGAAGGACTAACTGACTGACTGAGTGACTGACTGACTGGACTGACTGACTGAGACTGAATGACTGAGTGCTTGACTGATTGACTGTCAGACTGACTGACTGACTTCGCAAAAGGGAAAAATAAAAAAAAAAGAATTATAAAATTAGAAAAAAATATTTGCATTTAAGATTTCCTTTCCGGCCGGGACTCGAACCCAGTACCACGCGCTAGGAACCCAACGGTCTAGCCATTAGGCTATCGGAGCTCTGTCGATGAAAGTCTTAAATATAATAAAAACAAAAAATGCACCTTGGTAATTATTGATTCAAACACTTTGAAATTTACAGGTCGAATAATTAAACTGACTCAGAATTTTTCTCCCTACATAAATAATCAATATTCGCAAAAGAGAAAAATTAAAAAAAAGAAGAAATTTCAAATTAGAAACTAAAAGTATACATTGAAGATTTTCGTTCAGGCTGGGACTCGAACCCAGGGCCACTCGCTTGGAAGCCTAACACTCTAGCCATTAGTCTATGGGGGCTCTGTCGGTGGGAGTTTTAAATATAATAAAAACAAAAAATGCACCTTGGTAATTGTTTATTTAAACACTTTGAAATCTTCGTGTCGAAAAATTAAACTGACTCAGAATTTTCTTCCCTACATAAATAATCAATAATTGCAAAGGAAAAAAATTGAAAAAAAAAAAGAATTTTCAAATTAGAAAAGAAATATATACATTGAAGATATTCGCTCCGGCTGGGACTCGAACCCAGGCCACTCGCTTGGAAGACCAGCGGTCTAGCCATTAGGCTATCGGAGTTCTGTCGAGCGGAGTCTTACTGCCTGACTGATACTGCCTGACTGACAGACTGACTCACTGACTGACTGATACTGACTGACTGACTCACTGACTGACCGAGACTGACTGACTAACTGCCTGACTGACTGAGACTGGACTGACTGACTGACTGACTGACTGACTGACTAACTGACTGACTGAGACTGACTGACTGACTGCTTGACTCTCTGACTGGCTATTTCACTGACTGACTGAATGACTAAATGACTGACTGACACTGACTGACTGACTGCTTGACTACCTGACTGACTGCTTGACTGACTAACCGAATGGACAGGACTGACCGACTGACTGACTGACAGACTGACTGAATAAGGATGACTGACAGACTGACTGAATAAGGCTGACTGACTGACTGACTGACAGACTGACTGAATAAGGCTGACCGACTGACTGACTGCCTGACTGACTGACTGACTGAATGACTGACTGACTGACTGACCGAGACTGACTGACTGACTGACTGAGACTGGACTGGACTGACTGACTGACTGACTGACTGAGACTGAATGACTGAGTGCTTGACTGATTGACTGTCAGACTGACTGACTGACTTCGCAAAAGGGAAAAATAAAAAAAAAAGAATTATAAAATTAGAAAAAAATATTTGCATTTAAGATTTCCTTTCCGGCCGGGACTCGAACCCAGTACCACGCGCTAGGAACCCAACGGTCTAGCCATTAGGCTATCGGAGCTCTGTCGATGGAAGTCTTAAATATAATAAAAACAAAAAATGCACCTTGGTAATTATCGATTCAAACACTTTGAAATTTACAGGTCGAATAATTAAACTGACTCAGAATTTTTCTCCCTACATAAATAATCAATATTCGCAAAAGAGAAAAATTAAAAAAAAAAGAAGAAGAAATTTCAAATTAGAAACTAAAAGTATACATTGAAGATTTTCGTTCAGGCTGGGACTCGAACCCAGGGCCACTCGCTTGGAAGCCTAACACTCTAGCCATTAGTCTATGGGAGCTCTGTCGGTGGGAGTTTTAAATATAATAAAAACAAAAAATGCACCTTGGTAATTGTTTATTTAAACACTTTGAAATCTTCGTGTCGAAAAATTAAACTGACTCAGAATTTTCTTCCCTACATAAATAATCAATAATTGCAAAGGAAAGAAATTGAAAAAAAAAAGAATTTTCAAATTAGAAAAGAAATATATACATTGAAGATATTCGCTCCGGCTGGGACTCGAACCCAGGCCACTCGCTTGGAAGACCAGCGGTCTAGCCATTAGGCTATCGGAGTTCTGTCGAGCGGAGTCTTACTGCCTGACTGATACTGCCTGACTGACAGACTGACTCACTGACTGACTGATACTGACTGACTGACTCACTGACTGACCGAGACTGACTGACTAACTGCCTGACTGACTGAGACTGGACTGACTGACTGACTGACTGACTGACTGACTAACTGACTGACTGAGACTGACTGACTGACTGCTTGACTCTCTGACTGGCTATTTCACTGACTGACTGAATGACTAAATGACTGACTGACACTGACTGACTGACTGCTTGACTGACTAACTGACTGGACAGGACTGACCGACTGACTGACTGACAGACTGACTGAATAAGGATGACTGACAGACTGACTGAATAAGGCTGACTGACTGACTGACTGACAGACTGACTGAATAAGGCTGACCGACTGACTGACTGCCTGACTGACTGACTGACTGAATGACTGACTGACTGACTGACCGAGACTGACTGACTGACTGACTGAGACTGGACTGGACTGACTGACTGACTGACTGACTGAGACTGACTGACTGCTTTAGTGACTAACTGACTGCACAGGACTGACCGACTGACTGACTGACTGACTGCCTGACTGACTGACTGACTGAATGACTGACTGACTGAGACTAAATGACTGACTGCTTGACTGACTGGCTGAAGGACTAACTGACTGACTGAGTGACTGACTGACTGGACTGACTGACTGAGACTGAATGACTGAGTGCTTGACTGATTGACTGTCAGACTGACTGACTGACTTCGCAAAAGGGAAAAATAAAAAAAAAAGAATTATAAAATTAGAAAAAAATATTTGCATTTAAGATTTCCTTTCCGGCCGGGACTCGAACCCAGTACCACGCGCTAGGAACCCAACGGTCTAGCCATTAGGCTATCGGAGCTCTGTCGATGAAAGTCTTAAATATAATAAAAACAAAAAATGCACCTTGGTAATTATTGATTCAAACACTTTGAAATTTACAGGTCGAATAATTAAACTGACTCAGAATTTTTCTCCCTACATAAATAATCAATATTCGCAAAAGAGAAAAATTAAAAAAAAGAAGAAATTTCAAATTAGAAACTAAAAGTATACATTGAAGATTTTCGTTCAGGCTGGGACTCGAACCCAGGGCCACTCGCTTGGAAGCCTAACACTCTAGCCATTAGTCTATGGGGGCTCTGTCGGTGGGAGTTTTAAATATAATAAAAACAAAAAATGCACCTTGGTAATTGTTTATTTAAACACTTTGAAATCTTCGTGTCGAAAAATTAAACTGACTCAGAATTTTCTTCCCTACATAAATAATCAATAATTGCAAAGGAAAAAAATTGAAAAAAAAAAAGAATTTTCAAATTAGAAAAGAAATATATACATTGAAGATATTCGCTCCGGCTGGGACTCGAACCCAGGCCACTCGCTTGGAAGACCAGCGGTCTAGCCATTAGGCTATCGGAGTTCTGTCGAGCGGAGTCTTACTGCCTGACTGATACTGCCTGACTGACAGACTGACTCACTGACTGACTGATACTGACTGACTGACTCACTGACTGACCGAGACTGACTGACTAACTGCCTGACTGACTGAGACTGGACTGACTGACTGACTGACTGACTGACTGACTAACTGACTGACTGAGACTGACTGACTGACTGCTTGACTCTCTGACTGGCTATTTCACTGACTGACTGAATGACTAAATGACTGACTGACACTGACTGACTGACTGCTTGACTACCTGACTGACTGCTTGACTGACTAACCGACTGGACAGGACTGACCGACTGACTGACTGACAGACTGACTGAATAAGGATGACTGACAGACTGACTGAATAAGGCTGACTGACTGACTGACTGACAGACTGACTGAATAAGGCTGACCGACTGACTGACTGCCTGACTGACTGACTGACTGAATGACTGACTGACTGACTGACCGAGACTGACTGACTGACTGACTGAGACTGGACTGGACTGACTGACTGAGACTGACTGACTGCTTTAGTGACTAACTGACTGCACAGGACTGACCGACTGACTGACTGACTGACTGCCTGACTGACTGACTGACTGAATGACTGACTGACTGAGACTAAATGACTGACTGCTTGACTGACTGGCTGAAGGACTAACTGACTGACTGAGTGACTGACTGACTGGACTGACTGACTGAGACTGAATGACTGAGTGCTTGACTGATTGACTGTCAGACTGACTGACTGACTTCGCAAAAGGGAAAAATAAAAAAAAAGAATTATAAAATTAGAAAAAAATATGTGCATTTAAGATTTCCTTTCCGGCCGGGACTCGAACCCAGTACCACGCGCTAGGAACCCAACGGTCTAGCCATTAGGCTATCGGAGCTCTGTCGATGGAAGTCTTAAATATAATAAAAACAAAAAATGCACCTTGGTAATTATTGATCTAAAATCTTTGAAATTTAAAGGTCGAATGATTAAACTGATTTAGAATTTTCTTCCGTACATAAATAATCTATATTTGCAAAAGAAAGAAAATGAAAAAAAAAAAAAGAATTTTCAATTTAGAAAAGAAATATATACATTGAAGATTTTCGTTCAGGCTGGGACTCGAAGCCAGGGCCACTCGCTTGGAAGCCTAACACTCTAGCCATTAGTCTATGGGAGCTCTGTCGATGGGAGTTTTAAATATAATAAAAACAAAAAATGCACCTTGGTAATTGTTTATTTAAACACTTTGAAATCTTCGTGTCGAAAAATTAAACTGACTCAGAATTTTCTTCCCTACATAAATAATCAATAATTGCAAAGGAAAGAAATTGAAAAAAAAAGAATTTTCAAATTAGAAAAGAAATATATACATTGAAGATATTCGCTCCGGCTGGGACTCGAACCCAGGCCACTCGCTTGGAAGACCAGCGGTCTAGCCATTAGGCTATCGGAGTTCTGTCGAGCGGAGTCTTACTGCCTGACTGATACTGCCTGACTGACAGACTGACTCACTGACTGACTGATACTGACTGACTGACTCACTGACTGACCGAGACTGACTGACTAACTGCCTGACTGACTGAGACTGGACTGACTGACTGACCGAGACTGACTGACTAACTGCCTGACTGACTGAGACTGGACTGACTGACTGACTGACTGACTGACTGACTAACTGACTGACTGAGACTGACTGACTGACTGCTTGACTCACTGACTGGCTATTTCACTGACTGACTGAATGACTAAATGACTGACTGACACTGACTGACTGACTGCTTGACTACCTGACTGACTGCTTGACTGACTAACTGACTGGACAGGACTGACCGACTGACTGACTGACAGACTGACTGAATAAGGATGACTGACAGACTGACTGAATAAGGCTGACTGACTGACTGACAGACTGACTGAATAAGGCTGACCGACTGACTGACTGCCTGACTGACTGACTGACTGAATGACTGACTGACTGACTGACCGAGACTGACTGACTGACTGACTGAGACTGGACTGGACTGACTGACTGACTGACTGACTGACTGAGACTGACTGACTGCTTTAGTGACTAACTGACTGCACAGGACTGACCGACTGACTGACTGACTGCCTGACTGACTGACTGACTGAATGACTGACTGACTGAGACTAAATGACTGACTGCTTGACTGACTGGCTGAAGAACTAACTGACTGACTGAGTGACTGACTGACTGGACTGACTGACTGAGACTGAATGACTGATTGACTGTCAGACTGACTGACTGACTTCGCAAAAGGGAAAAATAAAAAAAAGAATTATAAAATTAGAAAAAAATATTTGCATTTAAGATTTCCTTTCCGGCTGGGATTTGAACCCAGGGCGACACTCATGGAAGCCCAACGCTCTCACCAATATACTATCGGATCTCTGTTGATTGGTGTCTTAATTATAATAAAAACAAAAAATGCACCTTAGTAATTATTGATCTAAAATCTTTGAAATCTAAAGGTCGAATGATTAAACTGACTCAGAATTTTCTTCCGTACATAAATAATCCATATTTGCAAAAGAAAGAAATTGAAAAAAAAAAGAATCTTCAAATTAGAAGAGAAATATATACATGGAAGATTTTCGTTCCGGCCGGGACTCGAACCCAGTACCACGCGCTTGGAACCCAACGGTCTAGCCATTAGGCTATCGGAGCTCTGTCGATGGAAGTCTTAAATATAATAAAAACAAAAAATGCACCTTGGTAATTATTGATTCAAACACTTTGAAATTTACAGGTCGAATAATTAAACTGACTCAGAATTTTTCTCCCTACATAAATAATCAATATTCGCAAAAGAGAAAAATTTAAAAAAAAAAAAAAGAAGAAGAAATTTCAAATTAGAAACTAAAAGTATACATTGAAGATTTTCGTTCAGGCTGGGACTCGAACCCAGGGCCACTCGCTTGGAAGCCTAACACTCTAGCCATTAGTCTATGGGAGCTCTGTCGGTGGGAGTTTTAAATATAATAAAAACAAAAAATGCACCTTGGTAATTGTTTATTTAAACACTTTGAAATCTTCGTGCCGAAAAATTAAACTGACTCAGAATTTTCTTCCCTACATAAATAATCAATAATTGCAAAGGAAAGAAATTGAAAAAAAAAAGAATTTTCAAATCAGAAAAGAAACATATACATTGAAGATATTCGCTCCGGCTGGGACTCGAACCCAGGCCACTCGCTTGGAAGACCAGCGGTCTAGCCATTAGGCTATCGGAGTTCTGTCGCGCGGAGTCTTACTGCCTGACTAATACTGCCTGACTGACAGACTGACTCACTGACTGACTGATACTGACTGACTGACTCACTGACTGACCGAGACTGACTGACTAACTGCCTGACTGACTGAGACTGGACTGACTGACTGACTGACTGACTGACTGACTAACTGACTGACTGAGACTGACTGAGACTGACTGACTGACTGCTTGACTCTCAGACTGGCTATTTCACTGACTGACTGAATGACTAAATGACTGACTGACACTGACTGACTGACTGCTTGACTACCTGACTGACTGCTTGACTGACTAACTGACTGGACAGGACTGACCGACTGACTGACTGACAGACTGACTGAATAAGGATGACTGACAGACTGACTGAATAAGACTGACTGACTGACTGACTGACTGCCTGACTGACTGACTGACTGAATGACTGACTGACTGACCGAGACTGACTGACTGACTGACTGAGACTGGACTGGACTGACTGACTGACTGACTGACTGAGACTGACTGACTGCTTTAGTGACTAACTGACTGCACAGGACTGACCGACTGACTGACTGACTGACTGCCTGACTGACTGACTGACTGAATGACTGACTGACTGAGACTAAATGACTGACTGCTTGACTGACTGGCTGAAGGACTAACTGACTGACTGAGTGACTGACTGGACTGACTGACTGAGACTGAATGACTGAGTGCTTGACTGATTGACTGTCAGACTGACTGACTGACTTCGCAAAAGGGAAAAATAAAAAAAAAAGAATTATAAAATTAGAAAAAAATATTTGCATTTAAGATTTCCTTTCCGGCCGGGACTCGAACCCAGTACCACGCGCTAGGAACCCAACGGTCTAGCCATTAGGCTATCGGAGCTCTGTCGATGGAAGTCTTAAATATAATAAAAACAAAAAATGCACCTTGGTAATTATCGATTCAAACACTTTGAAATTTACAGGTCGAATAATTAAACTGACTCAGAATTTTTCTCCCTACATAAATAATCAATATTCGCAAAAGAGAAAAATTAAAAAAAAAAGAAGAAGAAATTTCAAATTAGAAACTAAAAGTATACATTGAAGATTTTCGTTCAGGCTGGGACTCGAACCCAGGGCCACTCGCTTGGAAGCCTAACACTCTAGCCATTAGTCTATGGGAGCTCTGTCGGTGGGAGTTTTAAATATAATAAAAACAAAAAATGCACCTTGGTAATTGTTTATTTAAACACTTTGAAATCTTCGTGTCGAAAAATTAAACTGACTCAGAATTTTCTTCCCTACATAAATAATCAATAATTGCAAAGGAAAGAAATTGAAAAAAAAAGAATTTTCAAATTAGAAAAGAAATATATACATTGAAGATATTCGCTCCGGCTGGGACTCGAACCCAGGCCACTCGCTTGGAAGACCAGCGGTCTAGCCATTAGGCTATCGGAGTTCTGTCGAGCGGAGTCTTACTGCCTGACTGATACTGCCTGACTGACAGACTGACTCACTGACTGACTGATACTGACTGACTGACTCACTGACTGACCGAGACTGACTGACTAACTGCCTGACTGACTGAGACTGGACTGACTGACTGACTGACTGACTGACTGACTAACTGACTGACTGAGACTGACTGACTGACTGCTTGACTCTCTGACTGGCTATTTCACTGACTGACTGAATGACTAAATGACTGACTGACACTGACTGACTGACTGCTTGACTGACTAACTGACTGGACAGGACTGACCGACTGACTGACTGACAGACTGACTGAATAAGGATGACTGACAGACTGACTGAATAAGGCTGACTGACTGACTGACTGACAGACTGACTGAATAAGGCTGACCGACTGACTGACTGCCTGACTGACTGACTGACTGAATGACTGACTGACTGACTGACTGAGACTGGACTGGACTGACTGACTGACTGACTGACTGAGACTGACTGACTGCTTTAGTGACTAACTGACTGCACAGGACTGACCGACTGACTGACTGACTGACTGCCTGACTGACTGACTGACTGAATGACTGACTGACTGAGACTAAATGACTGACTGCTTGACTGACTGGCTGAAGGACTAACTGACTGACTGAGTGACTGACTGACTGGACTGACTGACTGAGACTGAATGACTGAGTGCTTGACTGATTGACTGTCAGACTGACTGACTGACTTCGCAAAAGGGAAAAATAAAAAAAAAAGAATTATAAAATTAGAAAAAAATATTTGCATTTAAGATTTCCTTTCCGGCCGGGACTCGAACCCAGTACCACGCGCTAGGAACCCAACGGTCTAGCCATTAGGCTATCGGAGCTCTGTCGATGGAAGTCTTAAATATAATAAAAACAAAAAATGCACCTTGGTAATTATTGATTCAAACACTTTGAAATTTACAGGTCGAATAATTAAACTGACTCAGAATTTTTCTCCCTACATAAATAATCAATATTCGCAAAAGAGAAAAATTAAAAAAAAGAAGAGATTTCAAATTAGAAACTAAAAGTATACATTGAAGATTTTCGTTCAGGCTGGGACTCGAACCCAGGGCCACTCGCTTGGAAGCCTAACACTCTAGCCATTAGTCTATGGGGGCTCTGTCGGTGGGAGTTTTAAATATAATAAAAACAAAAAATGCACCTTGGTAATTGTTTATTTAAACACTTTGAAATCTTCGTGTCGAAAAATTAAACTGACTCAGAATTTTCTTCCCTACATAAATAATCAATAATTGCAAAGGAAAAAAATTGAAAAAAAAAAGAATTTTCAAATTAGAAAAGAAATATATACATTGAAGATATTCGCTCCGGCTGGGACTCGAACCCAGGCCACTCGCTTGGAAGACCAGCGGTCTAGCCATTAGGCTATCGGAGTTCTGTCGAGCGGAGTCTTACTGCCTGACTGATACTGCCTGACTGACAGACTGACTCACTGACTGACTGATACTGACTGACTGACTCACTGACTGACCGAGACTGACTGACTAACTGCCTGACTGACTGAGACTGGACTGACTGACTGACTGACTGACTGACTGACTAACTGACTGACTGAGACTGACTGACTGACTGCTTGACTCTCTGACTGGCTATTTCACTGACTGACTGAATGACTAAATGACTGACTGACACTGACTGACTGACTGCTTGACTACCTGACTGACTGCTTGACTGACTAACCGACTGGACAGGACTGACCGACTGACTGACTGACAGACTGACTGAATAAGGATGACTGACAGACTGACTGAATAAGGCTGACTGACTGACTGACTGACAGACTGACTGAATAAGGCTGACCGACTGACTGACTGCCTGACTGACTGACTGACTGAATGACTGACTGACTGACTGACCGAGACTGACTGACTGACTGACTGAGACTGGACTGGACTGACTGACTGAGACTGACTGACTGCTTTAGTGACTAACTGACTGCACAGGACTGACCGACTGACTGACTGACTGACTGCCTGACTGACTGACTGACTGAATGACTGACTGACTGAGACTAAATGACTGACTGCTTGACTGACTGGCTGAAGGACTAACTGACTGACTGAGTGACTGACTGACTGGACTGACTGACTGAGACTGAATGACTGAGTGCTTGACTGATTGACTGTCAGACTGACTGACTGACTTCGCAAAAGGGAAAAATAAAAAAAAAGAATTATAAAATTAGAAAAAAATATGTGCATTTAAGATTTCCTTTCCGGCCGGGACTCGAACCCAGTACCACGCGCTAGGAACCCAACGGTCTAGCCATTAGGCTATCGGAGCTCTGTCGATGGAAGTCTTAAATATAATAAAAACAAAAAATGCACCTTGGTAATTATTGATCTAAAATCTTTGAAATTTAAAGGTCGAATGATTAAACTGATTTAGAATTTTCTTCCGTACATAAATAATCTATATTTGCAAAAGAAAGAAAATGAAAAAAAAAAAGAATTTTCAATTTAGAAAAGAAATATATACATTGAAGATTTTCGTTCAGGCTGGGACTCGAAGCCAGGGCCACTCGCTTGGAAGCCTAACACTCTAGCCATTAGTCTATGGGAGCTCTGTCGATGGGAGTTTTAAATATAATAAAAACAAAAAATGCACCTTGGTAATTGTTTATTTAAACACTTTGAAATCTTTGTGTCGAAAAATTAAACTGACTCAGAATTTTCTTCCCTACATAAATAATCAATAATTGCAAAGGAAAGAAATTGAAAAAAAAAGAATTTTCAAATTAGAAAAGAAATATATACATTGAAGATATTCGCTCCGGCTGGGACTCGAACCCAGGCCACTCGCTTGGAAGACCAGCGGTCTAGCCATTAGGCTATCGGAGTTCTGTCGAGCGGAGTCTTACTGCCTGACTGATACTGCCTGACTGACAGACTGACTCACTGACTGACTGATACTGACTGACTGACTCACTGACTGACCGAGACTGACTGACTAACTGCTTGACTGACTGAGACTGGACTGACTGACTGACCGAGACTGACTGACTAACTGCCTGACTGACTGAGACTGGACTGACTGACTGACTGACTGACTGACTGACTAACTGACTGACTGAGACTGACTGACTGACTGCTTGACTCACTGACTGGCTATTTCACTGACTGACTGAATGACTAAATGACTGACTGACACTGACTGACTGACTGCTTGACTACCTGACTGACTGCTTGACTGACTAACTGACTGGACAGGACTGACCGACTGACTGACTGACAGACTGACTGAATAAGGATGACTGACAGACTGACTGAATAAGGCTGACTGACTGACTGACAGACTGACTGAATAAGGCTGACCGACTGACTGACTGCCTGACTGACTGACTGACTGAATGACTGACTGACTGACTGACCGAGACTGACTGACTGACTGACTGAGACTGGACTGGACTGACTGACTGACTGACTGACTGACTGAGACTGACTGACTGCTTTAGTGACTAACTGACTGCACAGGACTGACCGACTGACTGACTGACTGCCTGACTGACTGACTGACTGAATGACTGACTGACTGAGACTAAATGACTGACTGCTTGACTGACTGGCTGAAGAACTAACTGACTGACTGAGTGACTGACTGACTGGACTGACTGACTGAGACTGAATGACTGAGTGCTTGACTGATTGACTGTCAGACTGACTGACTGACTTCGCAAAAGGGAAAAATAAAAAAAAGAATTATAAAATTAGAAAAAAATATTTGCATTTAAGATTTCCTTTCCGGCTGGGATTTGAACCCAGGGCGACACTCATGGAAGCCCAACGCTCTCACCAATATACTATCGGATCTCTGTTGATTGGTGTCTTAATTATAATAAAAACAAAAAATGCACCTTAGTATTTATTGATCTAAAATCTTTGAAATCTAAAGGTCGAATGATTAAACTGACTCAGAATTTTCTTCCGTACATAAATAATCCATATTTGCAAAAGAAAGAAATTGAAAAAAAAAAGAATCTTCAAATTAGAAGAGAAATATATACATGGAAGATTTTCGCTCCGGCCGGGACTCGAACCCAGTACCACGCGCTTGGAACCCAACGGTCTAGCCATTAGGCTATCGGAGCTCTGTCGATGGAAGTCTTAAATATAATAAAAACAAAAAATGCACCTTGGTAATTATTGATTCAAACACTTTGAAATTTACAGGTCGAATAATTAAACTGACTCAGAATTTTTCTCCCTACATAAATAATCAATATTCGCAAAAGAGAAAAATTAAAAAAAAGAAGAGATTTCAAATTAGAAACTAAAAGTATACATTGAAGATTTTCGTTCAGGCTGGGACTCGAACCCAGGGCCACTCGCTTGGAAGCCTAACACTCTAGCCATTAGTCTATGGGGGCTCTGTCGGTGGGAGTTTTAAATATAATAAAAACAAAAAATGCACCTTGGTAATTGTTTATTTAAACACTTTGAAATCTTCGTGTCGAAAAATTAAACTGACTCAGAATTTTCTTCCCTACATAAATAATCAATAATTGCAAAGGAAAAAAATTGAAAAAAAAAAGAATTTTCAAATTAGAAAAGAAATATATACATTGAAGATATTCGCTCCGGCTGGGACTCGAACCCAGGCCACTCGCTTGGAAGACCAGCGGTCTAGCCATTAGGCTATCGGAGTTCTGTCGAGCGGAGTCTTACTGCCTGACTGATACTGCCTGACTGACAGACTGACTCACTGACTGACTGATACTGACTGACTGACTCACTGACTGACCGAGACTGACTGACTAACTGCCTGACTGACTGAGACTGGACTGACTGACTGACTGACTGACTGACTGACTAACTGACTGACTGAGACTGACTGACTGACTGCTTGACTCTCTGACTGGCTATTTCACTGACTGACTGAATGACTAAATGACTGACTGACACTGACTGACTGACTGCTTGACTACCTGACTGACTGCTTGACTGACTAACTGACTGGACAGGACTGACCGACTGACTGACTGACAGACTGACTGAATAAGGATGACTGACAGACTGACTGAATAAGGCTGACTGACTGACTGACTGACAGACTGACTGAATAAGGCTGACCGACTGACTGACTGCCTGACTGACTGACTGACTGACCGAGACTGACTGACTGACTGACTGAGACTGGACTGGACTGACTGACTGAGACTGACTGACTGCTTTAGTGACTAACTGACTGCACAGGACTGACCGACTGACTGACTGACTGACTGCCAGACTGACTGACTGACTGAATGACTGACTGACTGAGACTAAATGACTGACTGCTTGACTGACTGGCTGAAGGACTAACTGACTGACTGAGTGACTGACTGACTGGACTGACTGACTGAGACTGAATGACTGAGTGCTTGACTGATTGACTGTCAGACTGACTGACTGACTTCGCAAAAGGGAAAAATAAAAAAAAAAGAATTATAAAATTAGAAAAAAATATTTGCATTTAAGATTTCCTTTCCGGCCGGGACTCGAACCCAGTACCACGCGCTAGGAACCCAACGGTCTAACCATTAGGCTATCGGAGCTCTGTCGATGGAAGTCTTAAATATAATAAAAACAAAAAATGCACCTTGGTAATTATTGATTCAAACACTTTGAAATTTACAGGTCGAATAATTAAACTGACTCAGAATTTTTCTCCCTACATAAATAATCAATATTCGCAAAAGAGAAAAATTAAAAAAAAGAAGAAATTTCAAATTAGAAACTAAAAGTATACATTGAAGATTTTCGTTCAGGCTGGGACTCGAACCCAGGGCCACTCGCTTGGAAGCCTAACACTCTAGCCATTAGTCTATGGGGGCTCTGTCGGTGGGAGTTTTAAATATAATAAAAACAAAAAATGCACCTTGGTAATTGTTTATTTAAACACTTTGAAATCTTCGTGTCGAAAAATTAAACTGACTCAGAATTTTCTTCCCTACATAAATAATCAATAATTGCAAAGGAAAAAAATTGAAAAAAAAAAGAATTTACAAATTAGAAAAGAAATATATACATTGAAGATATTCGCTCCGGCTGGGACTCGAACCCAGGCCACTCGCTTGGAAGACCAGCGGTCTAGCCATTAGGCTATCGGAGTTCTGTCGAGCGGAGTCTTACTGCCTGACTGATACTGCCTGACTGACAGACTGACTCACTGACTGACTGATACTGACTGACTGACTCACTGACTGACCGAGACTGACTGACTAACTGCCTGACTGACTGAGACTGGACTGACTGACTGACTGACTGACTGACTGACTAACTGACTGACTGAGACTGACTGACTGACTGCTTGACTCTCTGACTGGCTATTTCACTGACTGACTGAATGACTAAATGACTGACTGACACTGACTGACTGACTGCTTGACTACCTGACTGACTGCTTGACTGACTAACCGACTGGACAGGACTGACCGACTGACTGACTGACAGACTGACTGAATAAGGATGACTGACAGACTGACTGAATAAGGCTGACTGACTGACTGACTGACAGACTGACTGAATAAGGCTGACCGACTGACTGACTGCCTGACTGACTGACTGACTGAATGACTGACTGACTGACTGACCGAGACTGACTGACTGACTGACTGAGACTGGACTGGACTGACTGACTGAGACTGACTGACTGCTTTAGTGACTAACTGACTGCACAGGACTGACCGACTGACTGACTGACTGACTGCCTGACTGACTGACTGACTGAATGACTGACTGACTGAGACTAAATGACTGACTGCTTGACTGACTGGCTGAAGGACTAACTGACTGACTGAGTGACTGACTGACTGGACTGACTGACTGAGACTGAATGACTGAGTGCTTGACTGATTGACTGTCAGACTGACTGACTGACTTCGCAAAAGGGAAAAATAAAAAAAAGAATTATAAAATTAGAAAAAAATATGTGCATTTAAGATTTCCTTTCCGGCCGGGACTCGAACCCAGTACCACGCGCTAGGAACCCAACGGTCTAGCCATTAGGCTATCGGAGCTCTGTCGATGGAAGTCTTAAATATAATAAAAACAAAAAATGCACCTTGGTAATTATTGATCTAAAATCTTTGAAATTTAAAGGTCGAATGATTAAACTGATTTAGAATTTTCTTCCGTACATAAATAATCTATATTTGCAAAAGAAAGAAAATGAAAAAAAAAAAAAGAATTTTCAATTTAGAAAAGAAATATATACATTGAAGATTTTCGTTCAGGCTGGGACTCGAAGCCAGGGCCACTCGCTTGGAAGCCTAACACTCTAGCCATTAGTCTATGGGAGCTCTGTCGATGGGAGTTTTAAATATAATAAAAACAAAAAATGCACCTTGGTAATTGTTTATTTAAACACTTTGAAATCTTTGTGTCGAAAAATTAAACTGACTCAGAATTTTCTTCCCTACATAAATAATCAATAATTGCAAAGGAAAGAAATTGAAAAAAAAAGAATTTTCAAATTAGAAAAGAAATATATACATTGAAGATATTCGCTCCGGCTGGGACTCGAACCCAGGCCACTCGCTTGGAAGACCAGCGGTCTAGCCATTAGGCTATCGGAGTTCTGTCGAGCGGAGTCTTACTGCCTGACTGATACTGCCTGACTGACAGACTGACTCACTGACTGACTGATACTGACTGACTGACTCACTGACTGACCGAGACTGACTGACTAACTGCCTGACTGACTGAGACTGGACTGACTGACTGACCGAGACTGACTGACTAACTGCCTGACTGACTGAGACTGGACTGACTGACTGACTGACTGACTGACTGACTAACTGACTGACTGAGACTGACTGACTGACTGCTTGACTCACTGACTGGCTATTTCACTGACTGACTGAATGACTAAATGACTGACTGACACTGACTGACTGACTGCTTGACTACCTGACTGACTGCTTGACTGACTAACTGACTGGACAGGACTGACCGACTGACTGACTGACAGACTGACTGAATAAGGATGACTGACAGACTGACTGAATAAGGCTGACTGACTGACTGAAAGACTGACTGAATAAGGCTGACCGACTGACTGACTGCCTGACTGACTGACTGACTGAATGACTGACTGACTGACTGACCGAGACTGACTGACTGACTGACTGAGACTGGACTGGACTGACTGACTGACTGACTGACTGACTGAGACTGACTGACTGCTTTAGTGACTAACTGACTGCACAGGACTGACCGACTGACTGACTGACTGCCTGACTGACTGACTGACTGAATGACTGACTGACTGAGACTAAATGACTGACTGCTTGACTGACTGGCTGAAGAACTAACTGACTGACTGAGTGACTGACTGACTGGACTGACTGACTGAGACTGAATGACTGAGTGCTTGACTGATTGACTGTCAGACTGACTGACTGACTTCGCAAAAGGGAAAAATAAAAAAAAGAATTATAAAATTAGAAAAAAATATTTGCATTTAAGATTTCCTTTCCGGCTGGGATTTGAACCCAGGGCGACACTCATGGAAGCCCAACGCTCTCACCAATATACTATCGGATCTCTGTTGATTGGTGTCTTAATTATAATAAAAACAAAAAATGCACCTTAGTAATTATTGATCTAAAATCTTTGAAATCTAAAGGTCGAATGATTAAACTGACTCAGAATTTTCTTCCGTACATAAATAATCCATATTTGCAAAAGAAAGAAATTGAAAAAAAAAAGAATCTTCAAATTAGAAGAGAAATATATACATGGAAGATTTTCGTTCCGGCCGGGACTCGAACCCAGTACCACGCGCTAGGAACCCAACGGTCTAGCCATTAGGCTATCGGAGCTCTGTCGATGGAAGTCTTAAATATAATAAAAACAAAAAATGCACCTTGGTAATTATTGATCTAAAATCTTTGAAATTTAAAGGTCGAATGATTAAACTGATTTAGAATTTTCTTCCGTACATAAATAATCTATATTTGCAAAAGAAAGAAAATGAAAAAAAAAAAAAGAATTTTCAATTTAGAAAAGAAATATATACATTGAAGATTTTCGTTCAGGCTGGGACTCGAAGCCAGGGCCACTCGCTTGGAAGCCTAACACTCTAGCCATTAGTCTATGGGAGCTCTGTCGATGGGAGTTTTAAATATAATAAAAACAAAAAATGCACCTTGGTAATTGTTTATTTAAACACTTTGAAATCTTTGTGTCGAAAAATTAAACTGACTCAGAATTTTCTTCCCTACATAAATAATCAATAATTGCAAAGGAAAGAAATTGAAAAAAAAAGAATTTTCAAATTAGAAAAGAAATATATACATTGAAGATATTCGCTCCGGCTGGGACTCGAACCCAGGCCACTCGCTTGGAAGACCAGCGGTCTAGCCATTAGGCTATCGGAGTTCTGTCGAGCGGAGTCTTACTGCCTGACTGATACTGCCTGACTGACAGACTGACTCACTGACTGACTGATACTGACTGACTGACTCACTGACTGACCGAGACTGACTGACTAACTGCCTGACTGACTGAGACTGGACTGACTGACTGACCGAGACTGACTGACTAACTGCCTGACTGACTGAGACTGGACTGACTGACTGACTGACTGACTGACTGACTAACTGACTGACTGAGACTGACTGACTGACTGCTTGACTCACTGACTGGCTATTTCACTGACTGACTGAATGACTAAATGACTGACTGACACTGACTGACTGACTGCTTGACTACCTGACTGACTGCTTGACTGACTAACTGACTGGACAGGACTGACCGACTGACTGACTGACAGACTGACTGAATAAGGATGACTGACAGACTGACTGAATAAGGCTGACTGACTGACTGAAAGACTGACTGAATAAGGCTGACCGACTGACTGACTGCCTGACTGACTGACTGACTGAATGACTGACTGACTGACTGACCGAGACTGACTGACTGACTGACTGAGACTGGACTGGACTGACTGACTGACTGACTGACTGACTGAGACTGACTGACTGCTTTAGTGACTAACTGACTGCACAGGACTGACCGACTGACTGACTGACTGCCTGACTGACTGACTGACTGAATGACTGACTGACTGAGACTAAATGACTGACTGCTTGACTGACTGGCTGAAGAACTAACTGACTGACTGAGTGACTGACTGACTGGACTGACTGACTGAGACTGAATGACTGAGTGCTTGACTGATTGACTGTCAGACTGACTGACTGACTTCGCAAAAGGGAAAAATAAAAAAAAGAATTATAAAATTAGAAAAAAATATTTGCATTTAAGATTTCCTTTCCGGCTGGGATTTGAACCCAGGGCGACACTCATGGAAGCCCAACGCTCTCACCAATATACTATCGGATCTCTGTTGATTGGTGTCTTAATTATAATAAAAACAAAAAATGCACCTTAGTAATTATTGATCTAAAATCTTTGAAATCTAAAGGTCGAATGATTAAACTGACTCAGAATTTTCTTCCGTACATAAATAATCCATATTTGCAAAAGAAAGAAATTGAAAAAAAAAAGAATCTTCAAATTAGAAGAGAAATATATACATGGAAGATTTTCGTTCCGGCCGGGACTCGAACCCAGTACCACGCGCTTGGAACCCAACGGTCTAGCCATTAGGCTATCGGAGCTCTGTCGATGGAAGTCTTAAATATAATAAAAACAAAAAATGCACCTTGGTAATTATTGATTCAAACACTTTGAAATTTACAGGTCGAATAATTAAACTGACTCAGAATTTTTCTCCCTACATAAATAATCAATATTCGCAAAAGAGAAAAATTTAAAAAAAAAAAAAGAAGAAGAAATTTCAAATTAGAAACTAAAAGTATACATTGAAGATTTTCGTTCAGGCTGGGACTCGAACCCAGGGCCACTCGCTTGGAAGCCTAACACTCTAGCCATTAGTCTATGGGAGCTCTGTCGGTGGGAGTTTTAAATATAATAAAAACAAAAAATGCACCTTGGTAATTGTTTATTTAAACACTTTGAAATCTTCGTGCCGAAAAATTAAACTGACTCAGAATTTTCTTCCCTACATAAATAATCAATAATTGCAAAGGAAAGAAATTGAAAAAAAAAAGAATTTTCAAATCAGAAAAGAAACATATACATTGAAGATATTCGCTCCGGCTGGGACTCGAACCCAGGCCACTCGCTTGGAAGACCAGCGGTCTAGCCATTAGGCTATCGGAGTTCTGTCGCGCGGAGTCTTACTGCCTGACTAATACTGCCTGACTGACAGACTGACTCACTGACTGACTGATACTGACTGACTGACTCACTGACTGACCGAGACTGACTGACTAACTGCCTGACTGACTGAGACTGGACTGACTGACTGACTGACTGACTGACTGACTAACTGACTGACTGAGACTGACTGACTGACTGCTTGACTCTCAGACTGGCTATTTCACTGACTGACTGAATGACTAAATGACTGACTGACACTGACTGACTGACTGCTTGACTACCTGACTGACTGCTTGACTGACTAACTGACTGGACAGGACTGACCGACTGACTGACTGACAGACTGACTGAATAAGGATGACTGACAGACTGACTGAATAAGGCTGACTGACTGACTGACTGACTGCCTGACTGACTGACTGACTGAATGACTGACTGACTGACCGAGACTGACTGACTGACTGACTGAGACTGGACTGGACTGACTGACTGACTGACTGACTGAGACTGACTGACTGCTTTAGTGACTAACTGACTGCACAGGACTGACCGACTGACTGACTGACTGACTGCCTGACTGACTGACTGACTGAATGACTGACTGACTGAGACTAAATGACTGACTGCTTGACTGACTGGCTGAAGGACTAACTGACTGACTGAGTGACTGACTGACTGGACTGACTGACTGAGACTGAATGACTGAGTGCTTGACTGACTGACTGACTGAATGACTGACTGACTGAGACTAAATGACTGACTGCTTGACTGACTGGCTGAAGAACTAACTGACTGACTGAGTGACTGACTGACTGGACTGACTGACTGAGACTGAATGACTGAGTGCTTGACTGATTGACTGTCAGACTGACTGACTGACTTCGCAAAAGGGAAAAATAAAAAAAAAAGAATTATAAAATTAGAAAAAAATATTTGCATTTAAGATTTCCTTTCCGGCCGGGACTCGAACCCAGTACCACGCGCTAGGAACCCAACGGTCTAGCCATTAGGCTATCGGAGCTCTGTCGATGGAAGTCTTAAATATAATAAAAACAAAAAATGCACCTTGGTAATTATCGATTCAAACACTTTGAAATTTACAGGTCGAATAATTAAACTGACTCAGAATTTTTCTCCCTACATAAATAATCAATATTCGCAAAAGAGAAAAATTAAAAAAAAAAGAAGAAGAAATTTCAAATTAGAAACTAAAAGTATACATTGAAGATTTTCGTTCAGGCTGGGACTCGAACCCAGGGCCACTCGCTTGGAAGCCTAACACTCTAGCCATTAGTCTATGGGAGCTCTGTCGGTGGGAGTTTTAAATATAATAAAAACAAAAAATGCACCTTGGTAATTGTTTATTTAAACACTTTGAAATCTTCGTGTCGAAAAATTAAACTGACTCAGAATTTTCTTCCCTACATAAATAATCAATAATTGCAAAGGAAAGAAATTGAAAAAAAAAAGAATTTTCAAATTAGAAAAGAAATATATACATTGAAGATATTCGCTCCGGCTGGGACTCGAACCCAGGCCACTCGCTTGGAAGACCAGCGGTCTAGCCATTAGGCTATCGGAGTTCTGTCGAGCGGAGTCTTACTGCCTGACTGATACTGCCTGACTGACAGACTGACTCACTGACTGACTGATACTGACTGACTGACTCACTGACTGACCGAGACTGACTGACTAACTGCCTGACTGACTGAGACTGGACTGACTGACTGACTGACTGACTGACTGACTAACTGACTGACTGAGACTGACTGACTGACTGCTTGACTCTCTGACTGGCTATTTCACTGACTGACTGAATGACTAAATGACTGACTGACACTGACTGACTGACTGCTTGACTGACTAACTGACTGGACAGGACTGACCGACTGACTGACTGACAGACTGACTGAATAAGGATGACTGACAGACTGACTGAATAAGGCTGACTGACTGACTGACTGACAGACTGACTGAATAAGGCTGACCGACTGACTGACTGCCTGACTGACTGACTGACTGAATGACTGACTGACTGACTGACCGAGACTGACTGACTGACTGACTGAGACTGGACTGGACTGACTGACTGACTGACTGACTGAGACTGACTGACTGCTTTAGTGACTAACTGACTGCACAGGACTGACCGACTGACTGACTGACTGACTGAATGACTGACTGACTGAGACTAAATGACTGACTGCTTGACTGACTGGCTGAAGGACTAACTGACTGACTGAGTGACTGACTGACTGGACTGACTGACTGAGACTGAATGACTGAGTGCTTGACTGATTGACTGTCAGACTGACTGACTGACTTCGCAAAAGGGAAAAATAAAAAAAAAAGAATTATAAAATTAGAAAAAAATATTTGCATTTAAGATTTCCTTTCCGGCCGGGACTCGAACCCAGTACCACGCGCTAGGAACCCAACGGTCTAACCATTAGGCTATCGGAGCTCTGTCGATGGAAGTCTTAAATATAATAAAAACAAAAAATGCACCTTGGTAATTATTGATTCAAACACTTTGAAATTTACAGGTCGAACAATTAAACTGACTCAGAATTTTTCTCCCTACATAAATAATCAATATTCGCAAAAGAGAAAAATTAAAAAAAAAAGAGGAAGAAATTTCAAATTAGAAACTAAAAGTATGCATTGAAGATTTTCGTTCAGGCTGGGACTCGAACCCAGGGCCACTCGCTTGGAAGCCTAACACTCTAGCCATTAGTCTATGGGAGCTCTGCCGGTGGGAGTTTTAAACATAATAAAAACAAAAAATGCACCTTGGTAATTGTTTATTTAAACACTTTGAAATCTTCGTGTCGAAAAATTAAACTGACTCAGAATTTTCTTCCCTACATAAATAATCAATAATTGCAAAGGAAAGAAATTGAAAAAAAAAGAATTTTCAAATTAGAAAAGAAATGTATACATTGAAGATATTCGCTCCGGCTGGGACTCGAACCCAGGCCACTCGCTTGGAAGACCAGCGGTCTAGCCATTAGGCTATCGGAGTTCTGTCGAGCGGAGTCTTACTGCCTGACTGATACTGCCTGACTGACAGACTGACTCACTGACTGACTGATACTGACTGACTGACTCACTGACTGACCGAGACTGACTGACTGACTCACTGACTGACCGAGACTGACTGACTAACTGCCTGACTGACTGAGACTGGACTGACTGACTGACTGACTGACTAACTGACTGACTGAGACTGACTGACTGACTGCTTGACTCTCTGACTGGCTATTTCACTGACTGACTGAATGACTAAATGACTGACTGACACTGACTGACTGACTGCTTGACTACCTGACTGACTGCTTGACTGACTAACTGACTGGACAGGACTGACCGACTGACTGACTGACAGACTGACTGAATAAGGCTGACTGACTGACTGACTGAATAAGGCTGACCGACTGACTGACTGCCTGACTGACTGACTGACTGAATGACTGACTGAATGACTGACTGAGACTGGACTGGACTGACTGACTGACTGACTGACTGACTGAGACTGACTGACTGCTTTAGTGACTAACTGACTGCACAGGACTGACCGACTGACTGACTGACTGACTGCCTGACTGACTGACTGACTGAATGACTGACTGACTGAGACTAAATGACTGACTGCTTGACTGACTGGCTGAAGGACTAACTGACTGACTGAGTGACTGGACTGACTGACTGAGACTGAATGACTGAGTGCTTGACTGATTGACTGTCAGACTGACTGACTGACTTCGCAAAAGGGAAAAATAAAAAAAAAAGAATTATAAAATTAGAAAAAAATAATTGCATTTATGATTTCCTTTCCGGCCGGGACTCGAACCCAGTACCACGCGCTAGGAACCAAATGGTCTAGCCATTAGGCTATCGGAGCTCTGTCGATGGAAGTCTTAAATATAATAAAAACAAAAAATGCACCTTGGTAATTATTGATTCAAACACTTTGAAATTTACAGGACGAATAATTAAACTGACTCAGAATTTTTCTCCCTACATAAATAATCAATATTCGCAAAAGAGAAAAATTAAAAAAAAGAAGAAATTTCAAATTAGAAACTAAAAGTATACATTGAAGATTTTCGTTCAGGCTGAGACTCGAACCCAGGGCCACTCGCTTGGAAGCCTAACACTCTAGCCAATAATCTATGGGAGCTCTGTCGGTGGGAGTTTTAAATATAATAAAAACAAAAAATGCACCTTGGTAATTGTTTATTTAAACACTTTGAAATCTTCGTGTCGAAAAATTAAACTGACTCAGAATTTTCTTCCCTACATAAATAATCAATAATTGCAAAGGAAAAAAATTGAAAAAAAAAAGAATTTTCAAATTAGAAAAGAAATATATACATTGAAGATATTCGCTCCGGCTGGGACTCGAACCCAGGCCACTCGCTTGGAAGACCAGCGGTCTAGCCATTAGGCTATCGGAGTTCCGTCGAGCGGAGTCTTACTGCCTGACTGATACTGCCTGACTGACAGACTGACTCACTGACTGACTGATACTGACTGACTGACTCACTGACTGACCGAGACTGACTGACTAACTGCCTGACTGACTGAGACTGGACTGACTGACTGACTGACTGACTGACTGACTAACTGACTGACTGAGACTGACTGACTGACTGCTTGACTCTCTGACTGGCTATTTCACTGACTGACTGAATGACTAAATGACTGACTGACACTGACTGACTGACTGCTTGACTGACTAACTGACTGGACAGGACTGACCGACTGACTGACTGACAGACTGACTGAATAAGGATGACTGACAGACTGACTGAATAAGGCTGACTGACTGACTGACTGACAGACTGACTGAATAAGGCTGACCGACTGACTGACTGCCTGACTGACTGACTGACTGAATGACTGACTGACTGACTGACCGAGACTGACTGACTGACTGACTGAGACTGGACTGGACTGACTGACTGACTGACTGACTGAGACTGACTGACTGCTTTAGTGACTAACTGACTGCACAGGACTGACCGACTGACTGACTGACTGACTGCCTGACTGACTGACTGAGACTGAATGACTGAGTGCTTGACTGATTGACTGTCAGACTGACTGACTGACTTCGCAAAAGGGAAAAATAAAAAAAAAAAGAATTATAAAATTAGAAAAAAATATTTGCATTTAAGATTTCCTTTCCGGCCGGGACTCGAACCCAGTACCACGCGCTAGGAACCCAACGGTCTAGCCATTAGGCTATCGGAGCTCTGTCGATGGAAGTCTTAAATATAATAAAAACAAAAAATGCACCTTGGTAATTATTGATTCAAACACTTTGAAATTTACAGGTCGAATAATTAAACTGACTCAGAATTTTTCTCCCTACATAAATAATCAATATTCGCAAAAGAGAAAAATTAAAAAAAAGAAGAAATTTCAAATTAGAAACTAAAAGTATACATTGAAGATTTTCGTTCAGGCTGGGACTCGAACCCAGGGCCACTCGCTTGGAAGCCTAACACTCTAGCCATTAGTCTATGGGGGCTCTGTCGGTGGGAGTTTTAAATATAATAAAAACAAAAAATGCACCTTGGTAATTGTTTATTTAAACACTTTGAAATCTTTGTGTCGAAAAATTAAACTGACTCAGAATTTTCTTCCCTACATAAATAATCAATAATTGCAAAGGAAAAAAATTGAAAAAAAAAAGAATTTTCAAATCAGAAAAGAAACATATACATTGAAGATATTCGCTCCGGCTGGGACTCGAACCCAGGCCACTCGCTTGGAAGACCAGCGGTCTAGCCATTAGGCTATCGGAGTTCTGTCGAGCGGAGTCTTACTGCCTGACTGATACTGCCTGACTGACAGACTGACTCACTGACTGACTGATACTGACTGACTGACTCACTGACTGACCGAGACTGACTGACTAACTGCCTGACTGACTGAGACTGGACTGACTGACTGACTGACTGACTGACTGACTAACTGACTGACTGAGACTGACTGACTGACTGCTTGACTCTCTGACTGGCTATTTCACTGACTGACTGAATGACTAAATGACTGACTGACACTGACTGACTGACTGCTTGACTACCTGACTGACTGCTTGACTGACTAACCGACTGGACAGGACTGACCGACTGACTGACTGACAGACTGACTGAATAAGGATGACTGACAGACTGACTGAATAAGGCTGACTGACTGACTGACTGACAGACTGACTGAATAAGGCTGACCGACTGACTGACTGCCTGACTGACTGACTGACTGAATGACTGACTGACTGACTGACCGAGACTGACTGACTGACTGACTGAGACTGGACTGGACTGACTGACTGAGACTGACTGACTGCTTTAGTGACTAACTGACTGCACAGGACTGACCGACTGACTGACTGACTGACTGCCTGACTGACTGACTGACTGAATGACTGACTGACTGAGACTAAATGACTGACTGCTTGACTGACTGGCTGAAGGACTAACTGACTGACTGAGTGACTGACTGACTGGACTGACTGACTGAGACTGAATGACTGAGTGCTTGACTGATTGACTGTCAGACTGACTGACTGACTTCGCAAAAGGGAAAAATAAAAAAAAAAGAATTATAAAAAAATATGTGCATTTAAGATTTCCTTTCCGGCCGGGACTCGAACCCAGTACCACGCGCTAGGAACCCAACGGTCTAGCCATTAGGCTATCGGAGCTCTGTCGATGGAAGTCTTAAATATAATAAAAACAAAAAATGCACCTTGGTAATTATTGATCTAAAATCTTTGAAATTTAAAGGTCGAATGATTAAACTGATTTAGAATTTTCTTCCGTACATAAATAATCTATATTTGCAAAAGAAAGAAAATGAAAAAAAAAAAAAGAATTTTCAATTTAGAAAAGAAATATATACATTGAAGATTTTCGTTCAGGCTGGGACTCGAAGCCAGGGCCACTCGCTTGGAAGCCTAACACTCTAGCCATTAGTCTATGGGAGCTCTGTCGATGGGAGTTTTAAATATAATAAAAACAAAAAATGCACCTTGGTAATTGTTTATTTAAACACTTTGAAATCTTCGTGTCGAAAAATTAAACTGACTCAGAATTTTCTTCCCTACATAAATAATCAATAATTGCAAAGGAAAGAAATTGAAAAAAAAAGAATTTTCAAATTAGAAAAGAAATATATACATTGAAGATATTCGCTCCGGCTGGGACTCGAACCCAGGCCACTCGCTTGGAAGACCAGCGGTCTAGCCATTAGGCTATTGGAGTTCTGTCGAGCGGAGTCTTACTGCCTGACTGATTCTGCCTGACTGACAGACTGACTCACTGACTGACTGATACTGACTGACTGACTCACTGACTGACCGAGACTGACTGACTAACTGCCTGACTGACTGAGACTGGACTGACTGACTGACCGAGACTGACTGACTAACTGCCTGACTGACTGAGACTGGACTGACTGACTGACTGACTGACTGACTGACTAACTGACTGACTGAGACTGACTGACTGACTGCTTGACTCACTGACTGGCTATTTCACTGACTGACTGAATGACTAAATGACTGACTGACACTGACTGACTGACTGCTTGACTACCTGACTGACTGCTTGACTGACTAACTGACTGGACAGGACTGACCGACTGACTGACTGACAGACTGACTGAATAAGGATGACTGACAGACTGACTGAATAAGGCTGACTGACTGACTGACAGACTGACTGAATAAGGCTGACCGACTGACTGACTGCCTGACTGACTGACTGACTGAATGACTGACTGACTGACTGACCGAGACTGACTGACTCACTGACTGAGACTGGACTGGACTGACTGACTGACTGACTGACTGACTGAGACTGACTGACTGCTTTAGTGACTAACTGACTGCACAGGACTGACCGACTGACTGACTGCCTGACTGACTGAATGACTGACTGACTGAGACTAAATGACTGACTGCTTGACTGACTGGCTGAAGAACTAACTGACTGACTGAGTGACTGACTGACTGGACTGACTGACTGAGACTGAATGACTGAGTGCTTGACTGATTGACTGTCAGACTGACTGACTGACTTCGCAAAAGGGAAAAATAAAAAAAAGAATTATAAAATTAGAAAAAAATATTTGCATTTAAGATTTCCTTTCCGGCTGGGATTTGAACCCAGGGCGACACTCATGGAAGCCCAACGCTCTCACCAATACACTATCGGATCTCTGTTGATTGGTGTCTTAATTATAATAAAAACAAAAAATGCACCTTAGTAATTATTGATCTAAAATCTTTGAAATCTAAAGGTCGAATGATTAAACTGACTCAGAATTTTCTTCCGTACATAAATAATCCATATTTGCAAAAGAAAGAAATTGAAAAAAAAAAGAATCTTCAAATTAGAAGAGAAATATATACATGGAAGATTTTCGTTCCGGCCGGGACTCGAACCCAGTACCACGCGCTTGGAACCCAACGGTCTAGCCATTAGGCTATCGGAGCTCTGTCGATGGAAGTCTTAAATATAATAAAAACAAAAAATGCACCTTGGTAATTATTGATTCAAACACTTTGAAATTTACAGGTCGAATAATTAAACTGACTCAGAATTTTTCTCCCTACATAAATAATCAATATTCGCAAAAGAGAAAAATTTAAAAAAAAAAAAAGAAGAAGAAGAAATTTCAAATTAGAAACTAAAAGTATACATTGAAGATTTTCGTTCAGGCTGGGACTCGAACCCAGGGCCACTCGCTTGGAAGCCTAACACTCTATCCATTAGTCTATGGGAGCTCTGTCGGTGGGAGTTTTAAATATAATAAAAACAAAAAATGCACCTTGGTAATTGTTTATTTAAACACTTTGAAATCTTCGTGCCGAAAAATTAAACTGACTCAGAATTTTCTTCCCTACATAAATAATCAATAATTGCAAAGGAAAGAAATTGAAAAAAAAAAGAATTTTCAAATCAGAAAAGAAACATATACATTGAAGATATTCGCTCCGGCTGGGACTCGAACCCAGGCCACTCGCTTGGAAGACCAGCGGTCTAGCCATTAGGCTATCGGAGTTCTGTCGAGCGGAGTCTTACTGCCTGACTGATACTGCCTGACTGACAGACTGACTCACTGACTGACTGATACTGACTGACTGACTCACTGACTGACCGAGACTGACTGACTAACTGCCTGACTGACTGAGACTGGACTGACTGACTGACTGACTGACTGACTGACTAACTGACTGACTGAGACTGACTGACTGACTGCTTGACTCTCAGACTGGCTATTTCACTGACTGACTGAATGACTAAATGACTGACTGACACTGACTGACTGACTGCTTGACTACCTGACTGACTGCTTGACTGACTAACTGACTGGACAGGACTGACCGACTGACTGACTGACAGACTGACTGAATAAGGATGACTGACAGACTGACTGAATAAGGCTGACTGACTGACTGACTGTCTGCCTGACTGACTGACTGACTGAATGACTGACTGACTGACCGAGACTGACTGACTGACTGACTGAGACTGGACTGGACTGACTGACTGACTGACTGACTGAGACTGACTGACTGCTTTAGTGACTAACTGACTGCACAGGACTGACCGACTGACTGACTGACTGACTGCCTGACTGACTGACTGACTGAATGACTGACTGACTGAGACTAAATGACTGACTGCTTGACTGACTGGCTGAAGGACTAACTGACTGACTGAGTGACTGACTGACTGGACTGACTGACTGAGACTGAATGACTGAGTGCTTGACTGATTGACTGTCAGACTGACTGACTGACTTCGCAAAAGGGAAAAATAAAAAAAAAAGAATTATAAAATTAGAAAAAAATATTTGCATTTAAGATTTCCTTTCCGGCCGGGACTCGAACCCAGTACCACGCGCTAGGAACCCAACGGTCTAGCCATTAGGCTATCGGAGCTCTGTCGATGGAAGTCTTAAATATAATAAAAACAAAAAATGCACCTTGGTAATTATCGATTCAAACACTTTGAAATTTACAGGTCGAATATTTAAACTGACTCAGAATTTTTCTCCCTACATAAATAATCAATATTCGCAAAAGAGAAAAATTAAAAAAAAAAGAAGAAGAAATTTCAAATTAGAAACTAAAAGTATACATTGAAGATTTTCGTTCAGGCTGGGACTCGAACCCAGGGCCACTCGCTTGGAAGCCTAACACTCTAGCCATTAGTCTATGGGAGCTCTGTCGGTGGGAGTTTTAAATATAATAAAAACAAAAAATGCACCTTGGTAATTGTTTATTTAAACACTTTGAAATCTTCGTGTCGAAAAATTAAACTGACTCAGAATTTTCTTCCCTACATAAATAATCAATAATTGCAAAGGAAAGAAATTGAAAAAAAAAGAATTTTCAAATTAGAAAAGAAATATATACATTGAAGATATTCGCTCCGGCTGGGACTCGAACCCAGGCCACTCGCTTGGAAGACCAGCGGTCTAGCCATTTGGCTATCGGAGTTCTGTCGAGCGGAGTCTTACTGCCTGACTGATACTGCCTGACTGACAGACTGACTCACTGACTGACTGATACTGACTGACTGACTCACTGACTGACCGAGACTGACTGACTAACTGCCTGACTGACTGAGACTGGACTGACTGACTGACTGACTGACTGACTGACTAACTGACTGACTGAGACTGACTGACTGACTGCTTGACTCTCTGACTGGCTATTTCACTGACTGACTGAATGACTAAATGACTGACTGACACTGACTGACTGACTGCTTGACTGACTAACTGACTGGACAGGACTGACCGACTGACTGACTGACAGACTGACTGAATAAGGATGACTGACAGACTGACTGAATAAGGCTGACTGACTGACTGACTGACAGACTGACTGAATAAGGCTGACCGACTGACTGACTGCCTGACTGACTGACTGACTGAATGACTGACTGACTGACTGACCGAGACTGACTGACTGACTGACTGAGACTGGACTGGACTGACTGACTGACTGACTGACTGAGACTGACTGACTGCTTTAGTGACTAACTGACTGCACAGGACTGACCGACTGACTGACTGACTGACTGCCTGACTGACTGACTGACTGAATGACTGACTGACTGAGACTAAATGACTGACTGCTTGACTGACTGGCTGAAGGACTAACTGACTGACTGAGTGACTGACTGACTGGACTGACTGACTGAGACTGAATGACTGAGTGCTTGACTGATTGACTGTCAGACTGACTGACTGACTTCGCAAAAGGGAAAAATAAAAAAAAAAGAATTATAAAATTAGAAAAAAATATTTGCATTTAAGATTTCCTTTCCGGCCGGGACTCGAACCCAGTACCACGCGCTAGGAACCCAACGGTCTAGCCATTAGGCTATCGGAGCTCTGTCGATGGAAGTCTTAAATATAATAAAAACAAAAAATGCACCTTGGTAATTATTGATCTAAAATCTTTGAAATTTAAAGGTCGAATGATTAAACTGATTTAGAATTTTCTTCCGTACATAAATAATCTATATTTGCAAAAGAAAGAAAATGAAAAAAAAAAAAAAAGAATTTTCAATTTAGAAAAGAAATATATACATTGAAGATTTTCGTTCAGGCTGGGACTCGAAGCCAGGGCCACTCGCTTGGAAGCCTAACACTCTAGCCATTAGTCTATGGGAGCTCTGTCGATGGGAGTTTTAAATATAATAAAAACAAAAAATGCACCTTGGTAATTGTTTATTTAAACACTTTGAAATCTTCGTGTCGAAAAATTAAACTGACTCAGAATTTTCTTCCCTACATAAATAATCAATAATTGCAAAGGAAAGAAATTGAAAAAAAAAGAATTTTCAAATTAGAAAAGAAATATATACATTGAAGATATTCGCTCCGGCTGGGACTCGAACCCAGGCCACTCGCTTGGAAGACCAGCGGTCTAGCCATTAGGCTATCGGAGTTCTGTCGAGCGGAGTCTTACTGCCTGACTGATACTGCCTGACTGACAGACTGACTCACTGACTGACTGATACTGACTGACTGACTCACTGACTGACCGAGACTGACTGACTAACTGCCTGACTGACTGAGACTGGACTGACTGACTGACCGAGACTGACTGACTAACTGCCTGACTGACTGAGACTGGACTGACTGACTGACTGACTGACTGACTGACTGACTGACTGACTAACTGACTGACTGAGACTGACTGACTGACTGCTTGACTCACTGACTGGCTATTTCACTGACTGACTGAATGACTAAATGACTGACTGACACTGACTGACTGACTGCTTGACTACCTGACTGACTGCTTGACTGACTAACTGACTGGACAGGACTGACCGACTGACTGACTGACAGACTGACTGAATAAGGATGACTGACAGACTGACTGAATAAGGCTGACTGACTGACTGACAGACTGACTGAATAAGGCTGACCGACTGACTGACTGCCTGACTGACTGACTGACTGAATGACTGACTGACTGACTGACCGAGACTGACTGACTGACTGACTGAGACTGGACTGGACTGACTGACTGACTGACTGACTGACTGAGACTGACTGACTGACTGACTGACTGAGACTGACTGACTGCTTGACTGACTAACTGACTGGACAGGACTGATCGACTGACTGCCTGACTGACTGACTGACTGAATGACTGACTGACTGAGACTAAATGACTGACTGCTTGACTGACTGGCTGAAGGACTAACTGACTGACTGAGACTGAGTGACTGAGTGCTTGACTGATTGACTTTCGGACTGACTGACTGACTTCGCAAAAGGGAAAAATAAAAAAAAAAGAATTATAAAATTAGAAAAAAATATTTGCATTTAAGATTTCCTTTCCGGCTGGGATTTGAACCCAGGGCGACACGCATGTAAGCCCAACGCTCTCGCCAACATACTATCGGATCTCTGTTGGTCGGTGTCTTAATTATAATAAAAACAAAAAATGCACCTTGGTAATTATTGATCTAAAATCTTTGAAATCTAAAGGTCGAATGATTAAACTGAATCAGAATTTTCTTCCGTACATAAATAATCGATATTTGCAAAAGAAAGAAATTGAAAAAAAATAATCTTCAAATAAGAAAAGAAATATATACATTGAAGATTTTCGTTCCGGCCGGGACTCGAACCCAGTACCACGCGCTTGGAACCCAACGGTCTAGCCATCAGGCTATCGGAGCTCTGTCGATTGAAGTCTTAAATATAATAAAAACAAAAAATGCACCTTTTTAATTATTGATTCAAACACTTTGAAATCTACAGGTCGTATAATTAAACTGACTCAGAATTTTTCTCCCTACATAAATAATCAATATTCGAAAAAGAGAAAAATTAAAAAAAAGAAGAAGAATTTTCAAATTAGAAACTAAAAATATAAATTGAAGACTTTCGCGCAGGCTGGGACTCGACCCCAGGGCCTTTCGCTTGGAAGCCCACCACTCTAGCCATTAGTCTAGCAGAGCTCTGACTGTCGGAGTTTTAAATATAATAAAATCAAAAAATGCACCTTGGTAATTATTTATCTAAACACTTTGAAATCTGCTGGTCGAAAAATTAAACTGACTCAGAATTTTCTTCCCTACATAAATAATGAATACTTGTAAAAGAGAAAAATTTAAAAAAAAGAAGAAGAATTTTCAAATTAGAAAAGAAATATAAACATTGAAGATATTCGCTCCGGCTGGGACTCGAACCCAACCCACTCGCTTGGAAGACAAGCGGTCTAGCCATTAGGCTATCGGAGTTCTGTCGCGCGGAGTCTTACTGCCTGACTGAGACTGCCTGACTGACAGACTGACTCACTGACTGACTGATACTGACTGACTGACTGACTCACTGACTGACCGAGACTGACTGACTGACTGACTGACTGACTGACTAACTGACTGACCGAGACTGACTGACTGACTGACTGAGACTGGGCTGGACTGACTGACTGACTGACTGACTGACTGACTGACTGAGACTGACTGACTGACTGACTGAGACTGACTGACTGCTTGACTGACTAACTGACTGGACAGGACTGACCGACTGAATGACTGACTGACTGCCTGACTGACTGAATGACTGACTGACTGACTGACTGACTGACCGAGACTGACTGACTAACTGCCTGACTGACTGAGACTGGACTGACTGACTGACTGACTGACTGACTAACTGACTGACTTAGACTGACTGACTGACTGCTTGACTGCCTGACTGACTGCTTGACTGACTAACTGACTGGACAGGACTGACCGACTGACTGACTGAATGACTGACTGAATAAGGCTGACTGACTGAATGACTGACTGACTGAGACTAAATGACTGACTGCTTGACTGACTGGCTGAAGGACTAACTGACTGACTGAGACTGACTGACTGACTGCCTAACTGACTGAGTGACTGACTGACTGGACTGACTGACTGAGACTGAGTGACTGAGTGCTTGACTGATTGACTGTCGGACTGACTGACTGACTTCGCAAAAGGGAAAAATAAAAAAAAAAGAATTATAAAATTAGAAAAAAATATTTGCATTTAAGATTTCCTTTCCGGCTGGGATTTGAACCCAGGGCGACACGCATGTAAGCCCAACGCTATCGCCAATATACTATCGGATCTCTGTTGGTCGGTGTCTTAATTATAATAAAAACAAAAAATGCACCTTGGTAATTATTGATCTAAAATCTTTGAAATCTAAAGGTCGAATGATTAAACTGACTCAGAATTTTCTTCCGTACATAAATAATCGATATTTAAAAAAGAAAGAAATTGAAAGAAAAAGAATCTTCAAATTAGAAAAGAAATATATACATTGAAGATTTTCGTTCCTGCCGGGACTCGAACCCAGTACCACGCGCTTGGAACCCAACGGTCTAGCCATTAGGCTATCGGAGTTCTGTCGTTCGGAGTCTTACTGCCTGACTGAGACTGCCTGACTGACAGACTGACAGACTGACTGACTGACTGACTGATACTGACTGACTGACTGACTCACTGACTGACCGAGACTGACTGACTGACTGCCTGACTGACTGAGACTGGGTTGGACTGACTGACTAACTGACTGACTGAGCCTGCTTGACTGACTGCTTGACTGACTAACTGACTGACTGAACTGGACTGACCGACTGGCTGACTGAATGACTGACTGACTGACTGCCTAACTGACTGAGTGTCTGACTGACTGGACTGACTGACTGAGACTGAATGACTAACTGCCTAACTGACTGAGTGACTGAATGACTAACTGACTGACTGACTGCTTGAGTGACTGAATGACTGACTGCTTGACTGACTGACTGGACTGGACTGACCGACTGACAGACTAACTGGCTGACAGAGACTGACTGATTGACTGTCGGACTGACTGACTGACTTCGCAAAAGGGAAAAATAAAAAAAAATTATCAAATTAGAAAAAAATACATGCATTTAAGATTTTCTTTCCGGCTGGGATTCGAACCCAGGGCCACACGCATGGACGCCCAACGCTCTCGCCAATGAACTATCGGATCTCGGTTGGCCGGTGTCTTAATTATAATAAAAACAAAAAATGCACGTTGGTAATTATTGATCTAAAATCTTTGAAATCTACAGGTCGAATAATTAAACTGACTCAGAATTTTCTTCCGTACATAAATAATCGATATTTGCAAAAGAAAGAAAATGAAAAAAAAAATAATTTTCAAATTAGAAGAGAAATATATACATTGAAGATTTTCGTTCAGGCTGGGTCTCGAACCCAGGGCCACTCGCTTGGAAGCCTAACACTCTGGCCATTAGTCTACGGGAGCTCTGTCGGTGGGAGTTTTAAATATAATAAAAGCAAAAAATGCACCTTAGTAATTATTGATTCAAACACTTTGAAATCTTCGGGTCGAAAAATTAAACTGACTCAGAATTTTCTTCCCTACATAAATAATGAATACTTGTAAAAGAGAAAAATTAAAAAAAAGAAGAAGAATTTTCAAATTAGAAACTAAAAATATACATCGAAGATTTTCGTTCAGGCTGGGACTCGAACCCAGGGCCACTCGCTTGGAAGCCCAACACTCTAACCATTAGTCTATCGGAGCTCTGTAGATCGGAGTTTTAAATATAATAAAAACAAAAATGCACCTTGGTCATTATTTATTTAAACACTTTGAAATCTGCCGGTCGAAAAATTAAACTGACTCAGAATTTTCTTCCCTACATAAATAATCAATATTTGCAAAGGAAAGAAATTGAAAAAAAAAAAAAAAAAAGAATTTTCAAATTAGAAAAGAAATATAAACATTGAAGACATTCGCTCCGGCTGGGACTCGAACCCAGGCCACTCGCTTGGAAGACCAGCGGTCTAGCCATTAGGCTATCGGAGTTCTGTCGCGCGGAGTCTTACTGCCTGACTGAGACTGCCTGACTGACAGACTGACTCACTGACTGAATGATACTGACTGACTCACTGACTGACCGAGACTGACTGACTGACTCACTGACTGACCGAGACTGACTGACTAACTGCCTGACTGACTGAGACTGGACTGACTGACTGACTGACTGACTGACTGACTGAGACTGACTGACTGACTGACTGAGACTGACTGACTGACTGACTGACTGACTGACTGACTGACTGACTAACTGACTGACTGACACTGACTGACTGACTGACTGACACTGACTGACTGACTGCTTGACTGCCTGACTGACTGCTTGACTGACTAACTGACTGGAAATGACTGACCGACTGACTGACTGACAGACTGACTGAATAAGGCTGACTGACTGACAGACTGACTGAATAAGGCTGACTGACTGACTGACTGAAAGACTGACTGAATAAGGCTGAATGACTGACTGACTGCCTGACTGACTGACTGACTGAATGACTGACTGACTGACTGACCGAGACTGACTGACTGACTGACTGAGACTGGACTGGACTGACTGACTGACTGACTGACTGACTGAGACTGACTGACTGACTGACTGACTGAGACTGACTGACTGCTTGACTGACTAACTGACTGGACAGGACTGATCGACTGACTGCCTGACTGACTGACTGACTGAATGACTGACTGACTGAGACTAAATGACTGACTGCTTGACTGACTGGCTGAAGGACTAACTGACTGACTGAGACTGAGTGACTGAGTGCTTGACTGATTGACTTTCGGACTGACTGACTGACTTCGCAAAAGGGAAAAATAAAAAAAAAAGAATTATAAAATTAGAAAAAAATATTTGCATTTAAGATTTCCTTTCCGGCTGGGATTTGAACCCAGGGCGACACGCATGCAAGCCCAACGCTCTCACCAATATACTATCGGATCTCTGTTGGTCGGTGTCTTAACTATAATAAAAACAAAAAATGCACCTTGGTAATTATTGATCTAAAATCTTTGAAATCTAATGGTCGAATGATTAAACTGACTCAGAATTTTCTTCCGTACATAAATAATCGATATTTGCAAAAGAAAGAAATTGAAAAAAAATAATCTTCAAATTAGAAAAGAAATATATACATTGAAGATTTTCGTTCCGGCCGGGACTCGAACCCAGTACCACGCGCTGGGAACCCAAGCGGTCTAGCCATCAGGCTATCGGAGCTCTGTCGATTGAAGTCTTAAATATAATAAAAACAAAAAATGCATATTTTTAATTATTGATTCAAACACTTTGAAATCTACAGGTCGTATAATTAAACTGAATCAGAATTTTTCTCCCTACATAAATAATCAATACTAGTCGACCCGTGCGGAACTCCGCACTGTGCTTCGAATCGTTTCATAAGGTATTTCGCTCTTTAAGAATTTCAAAGGATGAACAATATGAAGAAGAACCGAAAAAAAAAGTAAACGCAGAAGAGAAGGCATGTAATTTAAAGACATCAGTAACAAAACCTCGCTAAATACAACGTTGTGATAATTTGATCATCGCTCACCTTTTGGTCGTACATATTTTCAATTCAAACATAAATATCATTAAAAGTGTTCCTGAGTAGTGACTCGTGAAAAAGCAATAATTGTGCATGTAAAAAAACAGGTTGTGGCAAATACAGTCCTGCCCATGTGAGCATCTGACGGGAAAAAAAAGAAACATTAAAGAGATATTTATTGGCACGGATTCGAATTGGCGCCATTCTGATTAACAGCCCGACGCCCCAACAAACCTAGCAATTGCGCCTTCCTTTTCGAAAGCTATTCATTGAAGTAATGCGTAGCAAAAAAGCTTTTTGCCAAAAAAAAAAAAAAATACGATCATGCTTCTACGTTTTGTCCTTAACCAGCATGATACGATTTAAAATTATTCGAAAAGCATGGAATTTGATTCAAGAATGACGAAGATCTCACGTAGCGATTGAAACGAAAATTCTAGAGAAGTAATAAATTAGATTGAAAATAAGCATTTTTATCTTTGAATATTGAACTATTTCACATAGAAGGTTGCTTTATGAGTTACGGCTTAAATGCCCGCAGATGTTTCTCTTTTAATCGAACACTTAAAATTCAAAACCAAAACCAGTTGAACTGATTCCGTTTTTTAAGTGTAATTTTTCGAACGTACACAAAATGTATTTTTTTTTCAGCAGAAAGCAGAGGAGTAGAAAATGATTTCTTGCTAATGAAGTTGATAATAATTTTAATGCTTTATATCGTATTCGTGCGAATAAAAAATTAAAGGTTTACTGGGTGAAATTCGTAGTTTTAATTTCGCGAAGTATTTTTTCATTTGTACAAAAGGTCGAACACTACTATTAGAAACATCTACATTTCAGCATACAATGAAAATGTTTTTCTGCACAAAAAGGATTTTCTTTAGGTAAATCTAATTCTTTTTGTGCTTACATTATGCTGAGTGGTCTGGATGTAGTCAAAGCTTAAAAAAAGGAAAAACGCTCTTCGATTAACAGTCAACTTATCCGAATGAAAACTGTAGCCTGCATAAAGGAGTCGAAACACCAAGTAGCATTCCCACTGCATTTATTTTATTACGTTTGTATGTTATGAGTACATGTAATGCGTAATACTAATATAAATTTGATATTCTTTCGGACAGCCCAAACTTGCCCCAAGTTCAGATAGTTTATAGCCGAACGGTCTACCGAAAAAAACTTATCAATTTAACCGAACAACTAAGTCCAGTGCTTTTAAACTTTATTAAAATATGAACACACAGAAAAGCTTTTTTTTTTTTTTTTGCCGAAAGCGACGTAAAAATGGAAAACTGCATTAGAACTTTGCTTTTAAAAAATGCATAAGAACTACAGGCAGCATCAAGGTTTTGAAACAGCAAGGGGCGTTTTCGAAAACTTAATTTTTCGACCGTAAGTCTATTTTTCTTCATTAGCCAGCCTGATAAGTTTTAAAATGAGAAGAGAATAATATATAAGGTAAGATATTAAAGAAACATTTTTTTATTCTAGAAAATTTTTACAATTTGGCTGCTTGAACCGTTATGACTTAGATGGCAGCACGTGTTCATCATTTAACAGCACGGTTAAAATACAAACTAAATTGAACTATGCTCTTTTTTAAGCGTAGCTTTTCAAATGTAGTAAAAATGTGATAAGCTTTTTGTTTTTTTGCAAAAAGAAGAAAAAATATATACTTTACCCTTCAAAGTGAGGTAGTAATTTTTTTATTTGTACAAAGAGTCAAAAACTCATTAGAAGAATATATATTTCAATATACGATTTATTATTTTTTTCTGAACAAAAAACAATTCTATTGTAGTCTGAAATCTTAAACCTGTTACTTATATTTTCGCTTACATTATGCTTTAATTTTCTTGCCAGAGCCAAAGCTTAAAAAGAATTTAAAAAAAAAAAAAAAACGTACAATTCCGCAGTTATTTAGAACAAAGTCACTTCAAGCTTTCATATCAGCAAGGAGCGTTTCCTTCTCATTTATTCTATTCCTTCATAGTTGTTATTCACTTACTTAAGTTTTCATGTAATGCGCGATATTTCTCTAATTTTTTGATGCAGATTGTCCGGACGTGGGCCCGAACGCGTATTCTCCTGGTTACGAAGAGAATGCTCTGCCGATCAAGCTATTCAGCTCTGCCGGTCATAGCGCAAATTAAAGTTATAAGTTTAGCCGAAAACCTCATTCTGGTTCTTTAAAACAGATTTTTCGGCTGAAAAAAACCAATTTTTAGACCGTGGGTCGATTTTTCGTCAGTAGCCAGCACCATAAGCTTTAAAATAAGGCGTAAGTCAAAGCAATCGATCAAGAATTGAGGAAAATCTAGCGTAGAAACCAAAAACAGGCTACAGAAATAATATATAAGGATAAGATATAGAAGAAACATTTTTTTATTCTTAAAAATTTTTACAATTTGTTACCGCAGGCTGCTTGAACCGTTATAACATAGATGGCAGCACATGTTCATCATTTAAAAGCATAATTAAAATACAAAATAAATTGAACTATGCTCTTTTTTAAGCGTAGCTTTTCGAATGTAGTAAAAATGTGATAAGCTGTTTGTTTATTTGCAAAAAGAAGAAAAATTATATATTTTACCCTTCAAATTGAGGTAGTAATTTTTTTATTTGTACAAAGAGTCAAAAACTCGTTAGAAGAATATATATTTCAATATACGATTTATTATTTTTTCTTGAACAAAAAACAATTCTATTGTAGTCTGAAATCTTAAACCTGTTACTTATATTTTCGCTTACATTATGCTTTAATTTTCTTTCCAGAGCCAAAGCTTAAAAAAAAAAAAAAAAAAAAAAAAAAACACGTGCAATTTCGAAGTAATTTAGCACATAATCACTGTATGTTTTTATATCAGCAAGGAGCATTTCCTTCCTATTTATTCTATTCCCTCATAGTTGTTATTCATTTAATTCAGTGTTCATGTAATGAGCGATATTTTTCTAATTTTTTTTGTTGCAGATTGTTCGGACGTGGGCCCGAACACGTAATCTCCTGGTTACGAAGAGAACGCTCTGCCAATCAAGCTACTCAGCTCTGTCGGTCATAGCGCAAATTAAAGTTATAAGTTTGACCGAAAACCTTATTCTGGTTCTTTAAAACAGGTTTTTCGGCTAAAAGAAACAATTTTCCGACCTTGGGTCTATTTTTCGTCAGTAGCCAGCACCATAAGCTATAAAATAAGCCGTAAATCAGAGAAATCGATCAAGAATTGAGGGAAATTTGACGTAGAAACCAAAAACAGGCTACAGAAATAATATATAAGGATTCGAAAAAGAGAAAAATTAAAAAAAAAAGAAGAAGAATTTTCAAATTAGAAACTAAAAATATAAATTGAAGATTTTCGCGCAGGCTGGGACTCGACCCCAGGGCCTTTCGCTTGGAAGACCAGCGGTCTAGCCATTAGGCTATCGGAGTTCTGTCGCGCGGAGTCTTACTGCCTGACTGAGACTGCCTGACTGACAGACTGGCTCACTGACTGAATGATACTGACTGACTCACTGACTGACCGAGACTGACTGACTGACTCACTGACTGACCGAGACTGACTGACTAACTGCCTGACTGACTGAGACTGGACTGACTGACTGACTGACTGAGTGACTGACCGAGACTGACTGACTAACAGCCTGACTGACTGAGACTGGACTGACTGACTGACTGACTGACTGACTAACTGACTGACTGAGACTGACTGACTGACTGCTTGACTGCCTGACTGACTGCTTGACTGACTAACTGACTGGACAGGACTGACCGACTGACTGACTGACAGACTGACTGAATAAGGCTGACTGACTGAGTGACTGACTGACAGAGACTAAATGACTGACTGCTTGACTGACTGGCTGAAGGACTAACTGACTGACTGAGACTGACTGACTGACTGCCTAACTGACTGAGTGACTGACTGACTGGACTGACTGACTGAGACTGAGTGACTGAGTGCTTGACTGATTGACTGTCGGACTGACTGACTGACTTCGCAAAAGGGAAAAATAAAAAAAAAAGAATTATAAAATTAGAAAAAAATATTTGCATTTAAGATTTCCTTTCCGGCTGGGATTTAAACCCAGGGCGACACGCATGTAAGCCCAACGTTCTCGCCAATATACTATCGGATCTCTGTTGGTCGGTGTCTTAATTATAATAAAAACAAAAAATGCACCTTGGTAATTATTGATCTAAAATCTTTGAAATCTAAAGGTCGAATGATTAAACTGACTCAGAATTTTCTTCCGTACATAAATAATCGATATTTGCAAAAGAAAGAAATTGAAAAAAAAAGAATCTTCAAATTAGAAAAGAAATATATACATTGAAGATTTTCGTTCCGGCCGGGACTCGCACCCAGTACCACGCGCTTGGAACCCAACGGTCTTGCCATCAGGCTATCGGAGCTCTGTCGAGTGAAGTCTTAAATATAATAAAAACAAAAAATGCACCTTTTTAATTATTGATTCAAACACTTTGAAATCTACAGGTCGAATAATTAAACTGACTCAGAATTTTTCTCCCTACATAAATAATCAATATTCGCAAAAGAGAAAAATTAAAAAAAAAGAAGAAGAATTTTCAAAATAGAAACTAAAAATATAAATTGAAGATTTTTGCTCAGGCTGGGACTCGAACCCAGGGTCACTCGCTTGGAAGCCCACCACTCTAGCCATTAGTCTAACAGAGCACTGACGGTCGGAGTTTTAAATATAATAAAAGCAAAAAATGCACCTTGGTAATTATTGACTCAAACACTTTGAAATCTGCGGGTCGAAAAATTAAACTGACTCAGAATTTTCTTCCCTACATAAATAATGAATACTTGTAAAAGAGAAAAATTAAAAAAAAAGAAGAAGAATTTTCAAATTCGAAAAGAAATATATACATTGAAGATATTCGTTCCGGCTGGGACTCGAACCCAGGCCATTCGCTTGGAAGACCAACGGTCTAGCCATTAGCTTACTGCCTGACTGAGACTGCCTGACTGACAGACTGACAGACTGACTGACTGACTGACTGATACTGACTGACTCACTGACTGACCGAGACTGACTGACTGACTGCCTGACTGACTGAGACTGGGTTGGACTGACTGACTGACTGACTAACTGACTGACTGAGCCTGCTTGACTGACTGCTTGACTGACTAACTGACTGACTGAACTGGACTGACCGACTGGCTGACTGAATGACTGACTGACTGACTGAGTGACTGACTGACTGGACTGACTGACTGAGACTGAATGACTAACTGCCTAACTGACTGAGTGACTGAATGACTAACTGACTGACTGACTGCTTGAGTGACTGAATGACTGACTGCTTGACTGACTGACTGGACTGGACTGACCGACTGACAGACTGACTAGCTGACAGAGACTGACTGATTGATTGTCGGACTGACTGACTGACTTCGCAAAAGGGAAAAATAAAAAAAAAATTATCAAATTAGAAAAAAATACATGCATTTAAGATTTTCTTTCCGGCTGGGATTCGAACCCAGGGCCACACGCATTTAAGCCCAACGCTCTCGCCAATGGACTATCGGATCTCGGTTGGCCGGTGTCTTAATTATGATAAAAACAAAAAATGCACGTTGGTAATTATTGATCTAAAATCTTTGAAATCTACAGGTCGAATAATTAAACTGACTCAGAATTTAATTCCGTACATAAATAATCGATATTTGCAAAAGAAAGAAAAGGAAAAAAAAAATAATTTTCAAATTAGAAACGAAATATATACATTGAAGATTTTCGTTCTGGCCGGGACTCGAACCCAGTTCCACGTGCTTGGAACCCAACGGTCTAGCTATTAGGCTATCGGAGCTCTGTCGATGGAAGTCTTAAATATAATAAAAACAAAAAATGCACCTTGGTAATTATTGATTCAAACACTTTGAAATTTACAGGACGAATAATTAAACTGACTCAGAATTTTTCTCCCTACTTAAATAATCAATATTCGCAAAAGAGAAAAATTTAAAAAAAAGAAGAATTTTCAAATTAGAAACTAAAAGTATACATTGAAGATTTTCGTTCATGCTGGGTCTCGAACCCAGGGCCACTCGCTTGGAAGCCTAACACTCTGGCCATTAGTCTATGGGAGGTCTGTCGGTGGGAGTTTTAAATATAATAAAAGCAAAAAATGCACCTTGGTAATTATTGATTCAAACACTTTGAAATCTGCGGGTCGAAAAATTAAACTGACTCAGAATTTTCTTTCCTACATAAATAATGAATACTTGTAAAAGAGAAAAATTAAAAAAAAAGAAGAAGAATTTTCAAATTAGAAACTAAAACTATACATTGAAGATTTTCGTTCAGGAGGGGACTCGAACCCAGGGCCACTCGTTTGGAAGTCCAACACTCTAACCATTAGTCTATCGGAGCTCTGTAGATCGGAGTTTTAAATATAATAAAAACAAAAATGCACCTTGGTCATTATTTATTTAAACACTTTGAAATCTGCCGTTCGAAAAATTAAACTGACTCAGAATTTTCTTCCCTACATAAATAATCAATATTTGCAAAGCAAAGAAATTGAAAAAAAAAAGAATTTTCAAATTAGAAAAGAAATATAAACATTGAAGATATTCGCTCCGGCTGGGACTCGAACCCAGGCCACTCGCTTGGAAGACCAGCGGTCTAGCCATTAGGCTATCGGAGTTCTGTCGCGCGGAGTCTTACTGCCTGACTGAGACTGCCTGACTGACAGACTGACTCACTGACTGAATGATACTGACTGACTCACTGACTGACCGAGACTGACTGACTGACTCACTGACTGACCGAGACTGACTGACTAACTGCCTGACTGACTGAGACTGGACTGACTGACTGACTGACTGACTGACTGACTGACTGACTAACTGACTGACTGAGACTGACTGAGACTGACTGACTGACTGCTTGACTGTATGACTGACTATTTCACTGACTGACTGAATGACTAAATGACTGACTGACACTGACTGACTGACTGCTTGACTGCCTGACTGACTAACTGACTGGACAGGACTGACCGACTGACTGACTGACAGACTGACTGAATAAGGCTGACTGACTGACTGACTGACTGAATAAGGCTGACTGACTGACTGACTGACAGACTGACTGAATAAGGCTGACTGACTGACTGACTGACAGACTGACTGAATAAGGCTGAATGACTGACTGACTGCCTGACTGACTGACTGACTGAATAAGGCTGAATGACTGACTGACTGAATGACTGACTGACTGACTGACTGAGACTGGACTGGACTGACTGACTGACTGACTGAGACTGACTGACTTACTGACTGACTGAGACTGACTGACTAACTGACTGGACAGGACTGACCGACTGACTGACTGACTGCCTGACTGACTGACTGACTGAATGAGTGACTGACTGAGACTAAATGACTGACTGCTTGACTGACTGGCTGAAGGACTAACTGACTGACCGAGACTGACTGACTAACTGCCTGACTGACTGAGACTGGACTGACTGACTGACTGACTGACTGACTGAGACTGACTGACTGACTGCTTGACTGCCTGACTGACTGCTTGACTGACTAACTGACTGGACAGGACTGACCGACTGACTGACTGACAGACTGACTGAATAAGGCTGACTGACTGAATGACTGACTGACTGAGACTAAATGACTGACTGCTTGACTGACTGGCTGAAGGACTAACTGACTGACTGACTGCCTAACTGACTGAGTGACTGACTGACTGGACTGACTGACTGAGACTGAGTGACTGAGTGCTTGACTGATTGACTGTCGGACTGACTGACTGACTTCGCAAAAGGGAAAAATAAAAAAAAAGAATTATAAAATTAGAAAAAAATATTTGCATTTAAGATTTTCTTTCCGGCTGGGATTTGATCCCAGGGCGACACGCATGTAAGCCCAACGCTCTCGCCAATATACTATCGGATCTCTGTTGGTCGGTGTCTTAATTATAATAAAAACAAAAAATGCACCTTGGTAGTTATTGATCTAAAATCTTTGAAATGTAAAGGTCGAATGATTAAACTGACTCAGAATTTTCTTCCGTACATAAATAATCGATATTTGAAAAAGAAAGAAATTGAAAAAAAAAGAATCTTCAAATTAGAAAAGAAATGTATACATTGAAGATATTCGTTCCGGCTTGGACTCGAACCCAGGCCACTTGCTTGGAAGACCAACGGTCTAGCCATTAGGCTATCGGAGTTCTGTCGGTCGGAGTCTTACTGCCTGACTGAGAAACCCTGACTGACAGACTGACTGACAGACTGACTGACTGACTGAATGACTGACTGACTGAGACTGAATGACTGACTGCCTAACTGACTGAGTGACTGAATGACTAACTGACTGAATGACTGCTTGAGTGAGTGACTGACTGACTGCTTGAGTGACTGACTGACTGACTGACTGACAGAGACTGACTGATTGACTGTCGGACTGACTGACTGACTTCGCAAAAGGGAAAAAAAAAGAATTATTCAATTAGAAAAAAATATTTGCAGTTAAGATTTCCTTTCCGGCTGGCATTCGAAATCAGGGCCACACACATATGGCAGCCCATCGTTCTCGCCAATAGACTATCGGATCTCTGTTGGTCGGTGTCTTAATTATAATAAGACCAAAAAATGCACCTTGGTAATTATTGATCTAAAATCTTTGAAATCTACAGGTCGAATAATTAAACTGACTCATAATTTTTCTCCCTACATAAATAATCAATATTCGCAAAAGAGAAAAATTTAAAAAAAGAAAAAGAATTTTCAAATTAGAAACTAAAAATTTTCATCGAAGATTTGTGTTCAGGCTGGGACTCGAACCCAGGGCAACTCGCTTGGAAGCCCAACACTCTAAACACTAGTCTATCGGAGCTGTGTCGGTCGGATTATTAAATATAATAAAAACAAAAATGCACCTTGGTAATTATTTATTTAAACTTTTTGATAACTGCGGGTCGAAAAATTAAACTGACACAGAATTTTCTTCCCTGCTTAAATAATCAATATTTGCAAAAGAAAGAAATTGAAAAAAAAAAGAATTTTCAAATTAGAAAAGAAATATATACATTGAAGATATTCGTTCCGGCTGCGTCTCGAACCCAGGCTACTCGCTTGGAAGACCAACCGTCTAGCCATTGGGCTATCGGAGTTCTGTCTGTCGGAGTCTTACAGCCTGACTGAGACTGCCTGACTGACAGACTGACTGACTGACTGACTGACTGATACCGACTGACTGACTGACTGACTGATACTGACTGACTGACTGACTGACTGAGACTGGACTGGACTGACTGACTGACTGACTGACTGAGACTGACTGACTGACTGTTTGACTGACTGACTGACTGACTGACTGCTTGACTGACTGACTGCATGAGTGACTGACTGACTGACTGCTTGACTGACTGACTGGACTGGACTGACCGACTGACAGACTGACTGACCGAGACTGACTGATTGACTGTTGGACTGACTGACTGACTTCGCAAAAGGGAAAAATAAAAAAAAATTATCAAATTAGAAAAAAATATATGCATTTAGGATTTTCTTTCCGGCCTGTATTCGAACCCAGGGCCACACGCATGGAAACCCAACGCTCTCGCCAATGGACTATCGGATCGCTGTAGGTCGGTGTCTTAATTATAATAAAAACAAAAAATGCACCTTGGTAATTACTGGTCTAAAATCTTTGAAATCTACAGGTCGAATAATTAAACTGACTCAGAATTTTCTTACGTACATAAATAATCGATATTTGCAAAAGAAAGAAAATGAAAAAAAAAAAATTTCAAATTAGAAAAGAAATACGTACAATGAAGACATTCATTCCGGCCGGGACTCGAACCCAGTACCTCGCGCTTGGAAGCCCAACGGTCTAGACATTAGGCTATCGGTGCTCTATCGATTGGAGTCTTAAATATAATAAAAACAAAAAATGCACCTTGGTAATTATTGATTCAAACACTTTGAAATCTACAGGTCGAATAATTAAACTGACTCAAAATTTTTCTTCCTACATAAATAATGAATACTCGCAAATGAGAAAAATTAAAAAAAAAAGAAGAATTTTCAAATTAGTAACTGAAAATATACTTTGAAGATTTTCGTTCATGCTGGGACTCGAACCCATGGCCACTCGCTTGGAAGCCCAACACTCTAACCATTAGTCTATCGGAGCTCTGTTGGTCGGAGTTTTAAATATAATAAAAACAAAAATGCAACTTGGTAATTATTTATTTGGACACTTTGAAATCTGCCGGTCGAAAAATTAAAATCAATCAGAATTTTCTTCCCTACATAAATAATCAATATTTGCAAAGGAAAGAAATTGAAAAAAAAAAAGAATTTTCAAATTAGAAAAGAAATATATACATTGAAGATATTCGCTCCGGCTGGGACTCGAACCCAGGCCACTCGCTTGGAAGACCAGCGGTCTAGCCATTAGGCTATCGGAGTTCTGTCGAGCGGAGTCTTACTGCCTGACTGAGACTGCCTGACTGACAGACTGACTCACTGACTGACTGATACTGACTGACTGACTGACTCACTGACTGACCGAGACTGACTGACTGACTCACTGACTGACCGAGACTGACTGACTAACTGCCTGACTGACTGAGACTGGACTGACTGACTGACTGACTGACTAACTGACTGACTGAGACTGACTGACTGACTGAGACTGGACTGACTGACTGACTGACTGACTGACTAACTGACTGACTGAGACTGACTGACTGACTGCTTGACTGTCTGACTGACTATTTCACTGACTGACTGAATGACTAAATGACTGACTGACACTGACTGGACAGGACTGACCGACTGACTGACTGACAGACTGACTGAATAAGGTTAACTGACTGACTAACTGACAGACTGACTGAATAAGACTGACTGACTGACTGACTGCCTGACTGAGACTGACTGACTGCTTGACTGACTAACTGACTGGACAGGACTGACCGACTGACCGACTGACTGACTGCCTGACTGACTGACTGACTGAATGACTGACTGACTGAGACTAAATGACTGACTGCTTGACTGACTGGCTGAAGGACTAACTGACTGACTGAGACTGACTGACTGACTGCCTAACTGACTGAGTGACTGACAGACAGGACTGACTGACTGAGACTGAATGACTGAGTGCTTGACTGATTGACTGTCGGAGTGACTGACTGACTTCGCAAAAGGGAAAAATAAAAAAAAAGAATTATCAAATTAGAAAAAAATATTTGCATTTAAGATTTCCTTTCCGGCTGGGATTTGAACCCAGGGCGACACGCATGGAAGCCCAACGCTCTCGCCAATATACTATCGGATCTCTGTTGGTTGGAGTCTTAATTATAATAAAAACAAAAAATGCACCTTGGTAATTATTGATCTAAAATCTTTGAAATCTAAAGGTCGAATGATTAAACTGACTCAGAATATTCTTCCGCACATAAATAATCGATATTTGCAAAAGAAGGAAATTGAAAAAAAAAAAGAATCTTCAAATTAGAAAAGAAATATATACATTGAAGATTTTCGTTCCGGCCGGGACTCGAACCCAGTACCACGCGCTTGGAACCCAACGGTCTAGCCATTAGGCTATCGGAGCTCTGTCGCTCGAAGTCTTAAATATAATAAAAACAAAAAATGCACCTTTTTAATTATTGATTCAAACACTTTGAAATCTACATATGGAATAATTAAACTGACTCAGAATTTTTCTCCCTACATAAATAATCAAAATTCGCAAAAGAGAAAAATTAAAAAAGAAGAAGAAGAATTTTCAAATTAGAAACTAAAAATAAAAATTGAAGATTTTCGCGCAGGCTGGGATTCGAACCCAGGGCCACTCGCTTGGAAGCCCACCACTCTAGCCATTAGTCTAGCAGAGCTCTGACGGTCGGAGTTTTAAATATAATAAAATCAAAAAATGCACCTTGGTAATTATTTATCTAAACACTTTGAATTCTGCGTTTCGAAAAATTAAACTGACTCAGAATTTTCTTCCCTACATAAATAATCAATATTTGCAAAAGAAAAAAAAATTGAAAAAAAAAAAGAATTTTCAAATTCGAAAAGAAATATATACATTGAAGATATTCGTTCCGGCTGGGACTCGAACCCAGGCCATTCGCTTGGAAGACCAACGGTCCAGCCTTTAGCTATCGGAGTTCTTTCGGTCGGAGTCTTACTGCCTGACTGAGACTGCCTGACTGACTGATACTGACTGACTGACTGATACTGATTGACTGACTGACTCACTGACTGACCGAGACTGACTGACTGACTGAGACTGACTGACTGACTGCCTGACTGACTGAGACTGGACTGGACTGACTGACTGACTGACTGAGACTAAATGACTGACTGCTTGACTGACTGGCTGAATGACTAACTGACTGACTGAGACTGACTGACTGACTGCCTAACTGACTGAGTGACTGACTGATTGGACTGACTGACTGTCTGACTGAGACTGAATGACTGACTGCTTGACTGACTGACTGGTCTGGACTGACCGACTGACAGACTGACTGACTGGGTGAGACTGACTGACTGAATGACTAACTGACTGACTGACTGACAGAATGACTGAATGAGGCTGAGTGACTGACTGACTGAATGACTAGCTGACTGAGACTAAGTGACTAAATTGCTTGACTGACTGACTTACTGACTAACTGACTGACTGAGACTGACTGACTGACTGAGTGACTGACTGACTGGACTGACTGACTGACTGACTGAGACTGAATGACTGACTGCCTAACTGACTGGGTGACTGAATGACTAACTGACTGATTGACTGCTTAAGTGACTGACTGACTGACTGCTTGACTGACTGACTGGACTGGACTGACCGACTGACAGACTGACTGGCTGACAGAGACTGACTGATTGACTGTCGGACTGACTGACTAACTTCGCAAAAGGGAAAAATACAAAAAAAATTATCAAATTAGAAAAAAATACATGCATTTAAGATTTTCATTCCGGCTGGGATTCGAACCCAGGGCCACACGCATGGAAGCCCAACGCTTTCGCCAATGGACTATCGCATCTCGGTTGGCCGGTGTCTTAATTATAATAAAAACAAAAAATGCACCTTGGTAATTATTGATCTAAAATCTTTGAAATCTACAGGTCGAATATTTAAACTGACTCAGAATTTTCTTCCGTACGGAAATAATCGATATTTGCAAAAGAAAGAAAATGAAAAAAAAAAGAATCTTCAATTTAGAAAAGAAATATATACATTGAAGATTTTCGTTCCGGCCGGGACTCGAACCCAACACCACACGGGTGGAACCCAACAGTCTAGCCATTGGGCTATTGGAGCTCTGTCGATGGAAGTCTTAAATATAATAAAAACAAAAAATGCACCTTGGTAATTATTGATTCAAACACTTTGAAATTATCAGGTCGAATAATTAAACTGACTCAGAATTTTTCTCCCTACATAAATAATCAATATTCGCAAAAGAGAAAAATTAAAAAAAAAGAAGAAGAATTTTCAAATTAGAAACTAAAAATAAAAATTGAAGATTTTCGCGCAGGCTGGGACTCGAACCCAGGACCACTCGCTTGGAAACCCAACACTCTAGCCATTAGTCTAGCTGAGCTCTGACGATCGAAGTTCTAAATATAATAAAATCAAAAAATGCACCTTGGTAATTATTTATCTAAACACTTTTTCGCGTTTCGAAAAATTAAACTGACTAAGAATTTTCTTCCCTACATAAATAATCAATATTTGCAAAAGAAAAAAATTGAAAAAAAAGAAATTTCAAATTCGAAAAGAAATATGTACATTGAAGATATTCGTTCCGGCTGGGACTCGAACCCAGGCCATTCGCTTGGAAGACCAACGGTGTAGCCATTAGCTATCGGAGTTCTGTCGGTCGGAGTCTTACTGCCTGACTGAGACTGCCTGACTGACAGACTGACTGAATGACTGACTGATACTGACTGACTGACTGATACTGATTGACTGACAGACTCACTGACTGACCGAGACTGACTGACTGACTGCCTGACTGACTGAGACTGGACTGGACTGATTGACTGACTGACTGAGACTAAATGACTGACTGCTTGACTGACTGGCTGAATACCTAACTGACTGACTGAGACTGACTGACTGACTGCCTAACTGACTGAGTGACTGACTGATTGGACTGACTGACTGTCTGACTGAGACTGAATGACTGACTGCTTGACTGACTGACTGGTCTGGACTGACCGACTGACAGACAGACGGACTGACTCAGATTGACTGACTGAATGACTAACTGACTGACTGACTGACAGACTGACTGAATGAGGCTGAGTGACTGACTGACTGCCCGACTGACTGACTGACTGAATGACTAACTGACTGAGACTAAGTGACTAAATTGCTTGACTGACTGACTGAATGACTAACTGACTGTCTGAGACTGACTGACTGAGTGACTGACTGACTGGACTGACTGACTGAGACTGAATGACTGACTGCCTAACTGACTGAGTGACTGAATGACAAACTGACTGATTGACTGCTTGACTGACTGATTGACTGCTTAAGTGACTGACTGACTGACTGCTTGACTGACTGACTGGACTGGACTGACCGACTGACAGACTGACTGGCTGACAGAGACTGACTGATTGACTGTCGGACTGACTGACTGACTTCGCAAAAGGGAAAAATAAAAAAAAATTATTAAATTAGAAAAAAACACATGCATTTAAGATTTTCTTTCCGGCTGGGATTCGAACCCAGGGCCACACGCATGGAAGCCCAACGCTCTCGCCAATGGACTATCGGATCTCGGTTGGCCGGTGTCTTAATTATAATAAAAACAAAAAATGCACCTTGGTAATTATTGATCTAAAATCTTTGAAATCTACAGGTCGAATAATTAAACTGACTCAGAATTTTCTTCCGTACATAAATAATCGATATTTGCAAAAGAAAGAAAATGAAAAAAAAAAAAAAAAGAATTTTCAAATTAGAAAAGAAATATATACATTGAAGATTTTCGTTCCGGCCGGGAATCGAACCCTGTACCACGCGCTTGGAACCCAACGGTCTAGCCTTTAGGCTATCGGAGCTCTGTCGATGGAAGTCTTAAATATAATAAAAACAAAAAATGCACCTTGGTAATTATTGATCTAAAATCTTTGAAATCTACAGGTCGAATAATTAAACTGACTCAGAATTTTTCTCCCTACATAAATAATCAATATTCGCAAAAGAGAAAAAAAAAAAAAAAAGAAGAATTTTCAAATTAGAAACTAAAAGTATACATTGAAGATTTTCGTTCAGACTGGGACTCAAACCCAGGGCCACTTACTTGGAAGCCTAACACTCTAGCCATTAGTCTATGGGAGCGCTGTCGGTGGGAGTTTTAAATATAATAAAAACAAAAAATGCACCTTGGTAATTGTTTATTTAAACACTTTGTAATCTTCGGTCTGAAAAATTAAACTGACTCAGAATTTTCTTCCCTACATAAATAATCAATACTTGTAAAAGAGAAAAATTAAAACAAAAGAAGAAGAATTTTCAAATTAGAAACTAAAAATATACATTGAAGATTTTCGTTCAGTGAAAATGCTTAAGAGCTTAAAATATTTGAAGTTACTCCAATTGTCATACGAGGTAAGCATAACCACTTCAGAAAACAATTTCTGCTCTAGGAGGGCGGTGGTCACAAACGGGGACACCACCCCCACTGGAGGGGGTGAATTTTAAAAAAATTTTGACTCTAAAATCTATGTCCAAATAACCAATTTATCCCATCCCTTTTGTTTTTTTATTATATTTCTAAAATTTTAATGACCCGCGCCTGTAAGGGTTAAATATAATAAAAACAAAAAATGCACCTTGGTAATTATTGATTCAAACACTTTGAAATTTACAGGTCGAATAATTAAACTGACTCAGAATTTTCTTCCCTACAAAAATAATCGATATTTGCAAAAGAAAGAAATTGAAAAAAAGAAGAATTTTCAAATTAGAAAAGAAATATATACATTGAAGGTATTCGTTCCGGCGTGGAGTCGAACCCAGGCCACTTGCTTGGAAGACCAACGGTCTAGCCAGTAGGCTATCGGAGCTCTGTCGGTCGGAGTTTTAAATATAATAAAAACAAAAAATGCACCTTTTTAATTATTGATTCAAACACTTTGAAATCTGCGGGTCGAAAAATTAAACTGACTCAGAATTTTCTTCCCTACATAAATAATCAATACTTGTAAAAGAGAAAAATTAAAAAAAAGAAGAAGAATTTTCAAATTAGAAACTAAAAATATACATTGAAGATTTTCGTTCAGGCTGGGACTCGAACCCAGGGCCACTCGCTTGGAAGCCCAACACTCTAACCATTAGTCTATCGGAGCTCTGTCGGTCGGAGTTTTAAATATAATAAAAACAAAAATGCACCTTGGTAATTATTTATTTAAACACTTTGAAATCTGCCGGTCGAAAAATTAAACTGACTCAGAATTTTCTTCCCTACATAAATAATCAATATTTGCAAAGGAAAGAAATTGAAAAAAAAAAGAATTTTCAAATTAGAAAAGAAATATATACATTGAAGATATTGAAAATATTCGCTGCGGCTGGGACTCGAACCCAGGCCACTCGCTTGGAAGACCAGCGGTCTAGCCATTAGGCTATCGGAGTTCTGTCGCGCGGAGTCTTACTGCCTGACTGAGACTGCCTGACTGACAGACTGACTCACTGACTGAATGATACTGACTGACTCACTGACTGACCGAGACTGACTGACTGACTCACTGACTGACTAACTGACTGACTGAGACTGACTGACTGACTGCTTGACTGTATGACTGACTATTTCACTGACTGACTGAATGACTAAATGACTGACTGACACTGACTGACTGACTGCTTGACTGCCTGACTGACTAACTGACTGGACAGGACTGACCGACTGACTGACTGACAGACTGACTGAATAAGGCTGACTGACTGACTGTGACAGACTGACTGAATAAGGCTGAATGACTGACTGACTGCCTGACTGACTGACTGACTGAATAAGGCTGAATGACTGACTGACTGCCTGACTGACTGACTGACTGAATGACTGACTGACTGACTGACCGAGACTGACTGACTGACTGACTGAGACTGGACTGGACTGACTGACTGACTGACTGACTGACTGAGACTGACTGACTGACTGACTGACTGAGACTGACTGACTGACTGACTGACTGAGACTGACTGACTAACTGACTGGACAGGACTGACCGACTGACTGACTGACTGCCTGACTGACTGACTGACTGAATGAGTGACTGACTGAGACTAAATGACTGACTGCTTGACTGACTGGCTGAAGGACTAACTGACTGACTGAGACTGACTGACTGACTGCCTAACTGACTGAGTGACTGACTGACTGGACTGACTGACTGTCTGACTGAGACTGAATGACTGACTGCTTGACTGACTGACTGGTCTGGACTGACCGACTGACAGACTGACTGACTGACTGAGACTGACTGACTGGTCTGGACTGACCGACTGACAGACTGACTGACTGACTGAGACTGACTGACTGAATGACTAACTGACTGACTGACTGACAGACTGACTGAATGACTGGCTGATACTGACTGACTCTCTGATACTGACTGACTGACTGATACTGATTGACTGACTGACTCACTGACTGACCGAGACTGACTGACTGACCGAGACTGACTGACTGACTGCCTGACTGACTGAGACTGGACTGGACTGACTGACTGACTGACTGAGACTAAATGACTGACTGAGACTGACTGACTGACTGCCTAACTGACTGAGTGATTGACTGACTGGACTGACTGACTGAGACTGAGTGACTGAGTGCTTGACTGATTGACTGTCGGACTGACTGACTGACTTCGCAAAAGGGAAAAATAAAAAAAAAAGAATTATAAAATTAGAAAAAAATATTTGCATTTAAGATTTCCTTTCCGGCTGGGATTTGAACCCAGGGCGACACGCATGTAAGCCCAACGCTCTCGCCAATATACTATCGGATCTCTGTTGGTCGGTGTCTTAATTATAATAAAAACAAAAAATGCACCTTGGTAATTATTGATCTAAAATCTTTGAAATCTAAAGGTCGAATGATTAAACTGACTCAGAATTTTCTTCCCTACATAAATAATCGATATTTAAAAAAGAAAGAAATTGAAAGAAAAAGAATCTTCAAATTAGAAAAGAAATATATATATTGAACATTTTCGTTCCGGCCGGGACTCGAACCCAGTACCACGCGCTTGGAACCCAACGGTCTAGCCATCAGGCTATCGGAGCTCTGTCGATTGAAGTCTTAAATATAATAAAAACAAAAAATGCACCTTTTTAATTATTGATTCAAACACTTTGAAATCTGCGGGTCGAAAAATTAAACTGACTCAGAATTTTCTTCCGTGCATAAATAATCGATATTTTCAAAAGAAAGAAATTGAAAAAAAAAGAATCTTCAAATAAGAAAAGAAATATATACATTGAAGATATTCGTTCCGGCTGGGACTCGAACCCATGCCATTCGCTTGGAAGACCAACGGTCTAGCCATTAGCTATCGGAGTTCTGTCGGTCGGAGTCTTACTGCCTTACTGAGACTGCCTGACTGACAGACTGACAGACTGACTGACTGACTGACTGATACTGACTGACTGACTGACTGACCGAGACTGACTGACTGATTGCCTGACTGACTGAGACTGGGTTGGACTGACTGACTGACTGACTAACTGACTGACTGAGCCTGCTTGACTGACTGCTTGACTGACTAACTGACTGACTGAACTGGACTGACCGACTGGCTGACTGAATGACTGACTGACTGACTGCCTAACTGACTGAGTGACTGACTGACTGGACTGACTGACTGAGACTGAATGACTAACTGCCTAACTGACTGAGTGACTGAATGACTAACTGACTGACTGACTGCTTGAGTGACTGAATGACTGACTGCTTGACTGACTGACTGGACTGGACTGACCGACTGACTGACTGACCGAGACTGATTGATTGACTGTCGGACTGAATGACTGACTTCGCAAAAGGGAAAAATAAAAAAAAAAGAATTATCAAATTAGAAAAAAATAGTTGCATGTAAGATTTCCTTTCCGGCTTGGATTCAAACCCACGGCCACACGCTTGGAAGCCAAACGCTCTCGCCAATAGACTATCGGATCTCGGTTGGCCGGTGTCTTAATTATAATAAAAACAAAAAATGCACCTTGGTAATTATTGATCTAAAATCTTTGAAATCTACAGGTCGAATAATTAAACTGACTCAGAATTTTCTTCCGTATATAAATAATCGATATTTGCAAAAGAAAGAAAATGAAAAAAAAAAAAAATTTCAAATTAGAAACGAAATATCTACATTGAAGATTTTCGTTGCGGCCGGGACTCGAACCCAGTACCACTCGCTTGGAACCCAATGGTCTAGCCATTAGGCTATCGGAGCTCTGTCGATGGAAGTCTTAAATATAATAAAAACTAAAAATGCACCTTAGTAATTATTGATTCAAACACTTTGAAATTTACAGGTCGAATAATTAAACTGACTCAGAATTTTTCTCCCTACATAAATAATCAATATTCGCAAAAGAGAAAAATTTAAAAAAAAGAAAAAGAATTTTCAAGTTAGAAACTGAAAGTATACATTGAAGATTTTCGTTCAGGCTGGGACTCGAACCCAGTACCACGCGCTTGGAAGCCCAACGGTCTAGCCATTAGGCTATCGGAGCGCTGTCGGTCGGAGTTTTAAATATAATAAAAACAAAAAATGCACCTCGGTAATTATTGATTTAAACACTTTGAAATCTGCGGGTCGAAAAATTAAACTGACTCAGAATTTTCTTCCCTACATAAATAATCAATACTTGTAAAAGAGAAAAATTAAAAAAAAAAAAAGAAGAAGAATTTTCAAAATAGAAACTGAAAATATACATTGAAGATTTTCTTTCAGGCTGGGATTCGAAACCAGGGCCACTCGCTTGGAAGCCCAACACGCTAACCATTAGTCTATCGGAGCTCTTTCGGTCGGAGTTTTAAATATAATAAAAACAAAAATGCACCTTGGTAATTATTTATTTAAACACTTTGAAATCTACGGTCGAAAAATTAAACTGACTCAGAATTTTCTTCCCTACATAAATAATCAATATTTGCAAAGGAAAGAAATTGAAAAAAAAAAGAATTTTCAAATTAGAAAAGAAACATATACATTGAAGATATTCGCTCCGGCTGGGACTCGAACCCAGGCCACTCGCTTGGAAGACCAGCGGTCTAGCCATTAGGCTATCGGAGTTCTGTCGCGCGGAGTCTTACTGCCTGACTGAGACTGCCTGACTGACAGACTGACTCACTGACTGACTGATACTGACTGACTGACTGACTCACTGACTGACCGAGACTGACTGACTGACTCATTGACTGACCGAGACTGACTGACTGACCGAGACTGACTGACTAACTGCCTGACTGACTGAGACTGGACTGACTGACTGACTGACTGACTGACTGACTAACTGACTGACTGAGACTGACTGACTGACTGCTTGACTGTCTGACTGACTATTTCACTGACTGACTGAATCACTAAATGACTGACTGACACTGACTGACTGACTGCTTGACTGCCTGACTGACTGCTTGACTGACTAACTGACTGGACAGGACTGACCGACTGACTGACTGACAGACTGACTGAATAAGGCTGACTGACTGACTGACTGACTGACAGACTGACTGAATAAGGCTGACTGACTGACTGACTGCCTGACTGACTGACTGACTGACTGACTGACCGAGACTGACTGACTGACTGACTGAGACTGGACTGGACTGACTAACTGACTGAGACTGGACTGGACTGACTAACTGACTGACTGACTGAGACTGACTGACTGCTTGACTGACTAACTGACTGGACAGGACTGACCGACTGACTGACTGACTGACTGCCTGACTGACTGAATGACTGACCGACTGAGACTAAATGACTGACTGCTTGACTGACTGGCTGAAGGACTAACTGACTGACTGAGACTGACTGACTGACTGCCTAACTGACTGAGTGACTGACTGACTGGACTGACTGACTGAGACTGAGTGACTGAGTGCTTGACTGATTGACTGTCGGACTGACTGACTGACTTCGCAAAAGGGAAAAATAAAAAAAAAAAAGAATTATAAAATTAGAAAAAAATATTTGCATTTAAGATTTCCTTTCCGGCTGGGATTTGAACCCAGGGCGACACGCATGTAAGCCCAACGCTCTCGCCAATATACTATCGGATCTCTGTTGGTCGGTGTCTTAATTATAATAAAAACAAAAAATGCACCTTGGTAATCATTGATCTAAAATCTTTGAAATCTAAAGGTCGAATGATTAAACTGACTCAGAATTTTCTTCCGTACATAAATAATCGATAATTGCAAAAGAAAGAAATTGAAAAAAAAAGAATCTTCAAATTAGAAAAGAAATATATGCATTGAAGATTTTCGTTCCGGCCGGGACTCGAACCCAGTACCACGCGCTTGGAACCCAACGGTCTAGCCATCAGGCTATCGGAGCTCTGTCGATTGAAGTCTTATATATAATAAAAACAAAAAATGCACCTTTTTAATTATTGATTCAAACACTTTGAAATCTACAGGTCGAATAATTAAACTGACTCAGAATTTTTCTCTCTACATAAATAATCAATATTCGCAAAAGAGAAAAATTAAAAAAAAAGAAGAAGAATTTTCAAATTAGAAACTAAAAATATAAATTGAAGATTTTCGCTCAGGCTGGGACTCAAACCCAGGGCCACTCGCTTGGAAGCCCACCACTCTAGCCATTAGTCTAACAGAGCACTGACGGTCGGAGTTTTAAATATAATAAAATCAAAAAATGCACCTTGGTAATTATTTATCTAAACACTTTGAATTCTGTGTTTCGAAAAATTAAACTGACTCAGAATTTTCTTCCCTACATAAATAATCAATATTTGCAAAAGAAAGAAACTGAAAAAAAAAAATGAATTTTCAAATTAGAAAAGAAATATATACATTGAGGACATTCGTTCCGGCTGGGACTCGAACCCAGGCCACTCGCTTGGAAGACCAACGGTCTAGCCATTAGGCTATCGGAGTTCTGTCGGTCGGAGTCTTACTGCCTGACTGAGACTGCCTGACTGACAGACTGACAGACTGACTAACTGACTGACTGATACTGACTGACTCACTGACTGACCGAGACTGAATGACTGACTGCCTGAGACTGGGTTTGACTGACTGACTGACTGACTAACTGACTGACTGATCCTGTTTGACTGACTGCTTGACTGACTAACTGACTGACTGAACTGGACTGACCGACTGAGACTAAATGACTGACTGCTTGACTGACTGGCTGAAGGACTAACTGACTGACTGAGACTGACTGACTGACTGCCTAACTGACTGAGTGACTGACTCCCTAGACTGGACTGACTGAGACTGAGTGACTGAGTGCTTGACTGATTGACTGTCGGACTGACTGACTGACTTCGCAAAAGGGAAAAATAAAAAAAAAAGAATTATAAAATTAGAAAAAGTATTTGCATTTAAGATTTCCTTTCCGGCTGGGATTTGAACCCAGGGCGACACGCATGTAAGCCCAACGCTCTCGCCAATATACTATCGGATCTCTGTTGGTCGGTGTCTTAATTATAATAAAAACAAAAAATGCACCTTGGTAATTATTGATCTAAAATCTTTGAAATCTAAAGGTCGAATGATTAAACTGACTCAGAATTTTCTTCCGTACATAAATAATCGATACTTGCAAAAGAAAGAAATTGAAAAAAAAAGAATCTTCAAATTAGAAAAGAAATATATGCATTGAAGATTTTCGTTCCGGCCGGGACTCGAACCCAGTACCACGCGCTTGGAACCCAACGGTCTAACCTTCAGGCTATCGGAGCTCTGTCGATTGAAGTCTTATATATAATAAAAACAAAAAATGCACCTTTTTAATTATTGATTCAAACACTTTGAAATCTACAGGTCGAATAATTAAACTGACTCAGAATTTTTCTCTCTACATAAATAATCAATATTCGCAAAAGAGAAAAATTAAAAAAAAAGAAGAAGAATTTTCAAATTAGAAACTAAAAATATAAATTGAAGATTTTCGCTCAGGCTGGGACTCAAACCCAGGGCCACTCGCTTGGAAGCCCACCACTCTAGCCATTAGTCTAAAAGAGCACTGACGGTCGGAGTTTTAAATATAATAAAATCAAAAAATGCACCTTGGTAATTATTTATCTAAACACTTTGAATTCTGCGTTTCGAAAAATTAAACTGACTCAGAATTTTCTTCCCTACATAAATAATCAATATTTGCAAAAGAAAGAAACTGAAAAAAAAAAAAGAATTTTCAAATTAGAAAAGAAATATATACATTGAGGACATTCATTCCGGCTGGGACTCGAACCCAGGCCACTCGCTTTGAAGACCGACGGTCTAGCCATTAGGCTATCGGAGTTCTGTCGGTCGGAGTCTTACTGCCTGACTGAGACTGACAGACTGACTAACTGACTGACTGATACTGACTGACTCACTGACTGACCGAGACTGACTGACTGACTGCCTGAGACTGGGTTTGACTGACTGACTGACTGACTAACTGACTGACTGATCCTGTTTGACTGACTGCTTGACTGACTAACTGACTGACTGAACTGGACTGACCGACTGGCTGACTGAATGACTGACTGACTGACTGCCTAACTGACTGAGTGACTGACTGACTGGACTGACTGAATGACTGACTGACTGACTGCCTAACTGACTGAGTGACTGACTGACTGGACTGACTGACTGAGACTGAATGACTAACTGCCACCTGACTGTATGAATGAATGACTAACTGACTGACTTCGCAAAAGGGAAAAATAAAAAAAAATTATCAAATTAGAAAAAAATACATGCATTTAAGATTTTCGTTCTGGCCGGGACTCGAACCCAGTACCACGTGCTTGGAACCCAACGGTCTAGCCATTAGGCTATCGGAGCTCTGTCGATGGAAGTCATAAATATAATAAAAACAAAAAATGCACCTTGGTAATTATTGATTCAAACACTTTGAAATTTACAGGACGAATAATTAAACTGACTCAGAAATTTTCTCTCTACTTAAATAATCAATATTCGCAAAAGAGAAAAATTTAAAAAAAAGAAGAATTTTCAAATTAGAAACTAAAAGTATACATTGAAGATTTTCGTTCAGGCTGGGTCTCGAACCCAGGGCCACTCGCTTGGAAGCCTAACACTCTGGCCATTAGTCTATGGGAGTTCTGTCGGTGGGAGTTTTAAATATAATAAAAGCAAAAAATGCACCTTGGTAATTATTGATTCAAACACTTTGAAATCTGCGGGTCGAAAAATTAAACTCACTCAGAATTTTCTTCCTTACATAAATAATGAATACTTGTAAAAGAGAAAATTTAAAAAAAAAGAAGAAGAATTTTCAAATTAGAAACTAAAAATATACATTGAAGATTTTCGTTCAGGCTGGGACTCGAACCCAGGGCCACTCGCTTGGAAGCCCAACACTCTAACCATTAGTCTATCGGAGCTCTGACGATCGAAGTTCTAAATATAATAAAATCAAAAAATGCACCTTGGTAATTATTTATCTAAACACTTTTTCGCGTTTCGAAAAATTAAACTGACTAAGAATTTTCTTCCCTACATAAATAATCAATATTTGCAAAAGAAAAAAATTGAAAAAAAAGAAATTTCAAATTCGAAAAGAAATATGTACATTGAAGATATTCGTTCCGGCTGGGACTCGAACCCAGGCCATTCGCTTGGAAGACCAACGGTCTAGCCATTAGCTATCGGAGTTCTGTCGGTCGGAGTCTTACTGCCTGACTGAGACTGCCTGACTGACAGACTGACTGAATGACTGACTGATACTGACTGACTGACTGATACTGACTGACTGACTGATACTGACTGACTGACTGATACTGATTGACTGACTGACTCACTGACTGACCGAGACTGACTGACTGACTGCCTGACTGACTGAGACTGGACTGGACTGATTGACTGACTGACTGAGACTAAATGACTGACTGCTTGACTGACTGGCTGAATACCTAACTGACTGACTGAGACTGACTGACTGACTGCCTAACTGACTGAGTGACTGACTGATTGGACTGACTGACTGTCTGACTGAGACTGAATGACTGACTGCTTGACTGACTGACTGGTCTGGACTGACCGACTGACAGACAGACGGACTGACTCAGATTGACTGACTGAATGACTAACTGACTGACTGACTGACAGACTGACTGAATGAGGCTGAGTGACTGACTGACTGCCCGACTGACTGACTGACTGAATGACTAACTGACTGAGACTAAGTGACTAAATTGCTTGACTGACTGACTGAATGACTAACTGACTGTCTGAGACTGACTGACTGAGTGACTGACTGACTGGACTGACTGACTGAGACTGAATGACTGACTGCCTAACTGACTGAGTGACTGAATGACAAACTGACTGATTGACTGCTTAAGTGACTGACTGATTGACTGCTTAAGTGACTGACTGACTGACTGCTTGACTGACTGACTGGACTGGACTGACCGACTGACAGACTGACTGGCTGACAGAGACTGACTGATTGACTGTCGGACTGACTGACTGACTTCGCAAAAGGGAAAAATAAAAAAAAATTATTAAATTAGAAAAAAACACATGCATTTAAGATTTTCTTTCCGGCTGGGATTCGAACCCAGGGCCACACGCATGGAAGCCCAACGCTCTCGCCAATGGACTATCGGATCTCGGTTGGCCGGTGTCTTAATTATAATAAAAACAAAAAATGCACCTTGGTAATTATTGATCTAAAATGTTTGAAATCTACAGGTCGAATAATTAAACTGACTCAGAATTTTCTTCCGTACATAAATAATCGATATTTGCAAAAGAAAGAAAATGAAAAAAAAAATGAATCTTCAAATTTTAAAAGACATATATACATTGAAGATTTTCGTTCCGGCCACTACTCGAACCCAATACCACACGCTTGGAACCCAACGGTCTAGCTATTAGGCTATCGGAGCTCTGTCGATAGAAGTCTTAAATATAATAAAAACAAAAAATGCACCTTGGTAATTATTGATTCAAACACTTTGAAATTATCAGGTCGAATAATTAAACTGACTCACAATTTTTCTCCCTACATAAATAATCAATATTCGCAAAAGAGAAAAAAAAAAAAAAAAGAAGAATTTTCAAATTAGAAACTAAAAGTATACATTGAAGATTTTCGTTCAGACTGGGACTCGAACCCAGGGCCACTTACTTGGAAGCCTAACACTCTAGCCATTAGTCTATGGGAGCGCTGTCGGTGGGAGTTTTAAATATAATAAAAACAAAAAATGCACCTTGGTAATTGTTTATTTAAACACTTTGTAATCTTCGGTCTGAAAAATTAAACTGACTCAGAATTTTCTTCCCTACATAAATAATCAATACTTGTAAAAGAGAAAAATTAAAACAAAAGAAGAAGAATTTTCAAATTAGAAACTAAAAATATACATTGAAGATTTTCGTTCAGGCTGGGACTCGAACCCAGGGCCACTTGCTTGGAAGCCTAACACTCTAGCCATTAGTCTATCGGAGCTCTGTCGGTCGGAGTTTTAAATATAATAAAAACAAAAATGCACCTTGGTAATTATTTATTTAAACACTTTGAAATCTGCCGGTCGAAAAATTAAACTGACTCAGAATTTTCTTCCCTACATAAAAAATCAATATTTGCAAAGGAAAGAAATTGAAAAAAAAAAAAGAATTTTCAAATTAGAAAAGAAATATATACATTGAAGATATTCGCTCCGACTGGGACTCGAACCCAGGCCACTCGCTTGGAAGACCAGCGGTCTAGCCATTAGGCTATCGGAGTTCTGTCGAGCGGAGTCTTACTGCCTGACTGAGACTGCCTGACTGACAGACTGACTCACTGACTGACTGATACTGACTGACTGACTGATTCACTGACTGACCGAGACTGACTGACTGAATCATTGACTGACCGAGACTGACTGACTAACTGCCTGACTGACTGAGACTGGACTGACTGACTGACTGACTGACTGACTGACTACCTGACTGACTGAGACTGACTCACTGACTGCTTGACTGTCTGACTGACTATATCACTGACTGACTGAATGACTAAATGACTGACTGACACTGACTGACTGACTGCTTGACTGCCTGACTGACTGCTTGACTGACTAACTGACTGGACAGGACTGACCGACTGACTGACTGACAGACTGACTGAATAAGGCTGACTGACTGACTGACTGACAGACTGACTGAATAAGGTTGACTGACTGACTGACTGCCTGACTGACTGACTGACTGACTGACTGACTGAGACTGACTGACTGACTGACTGAGACTGGACTGGACTGACTGACTGACCGACTGACTGACTGAGACTGACTGACAGACTGACTGACTGACAGACTGACTGACTGAGACTGACTGACTGCTTGACTGACTAACTTACTGGACAGGACTGACCGACTGACTGACTGACTGACTGACTGACTGACTGACTGAATGACTGACTGACTGAGACTAAATGACTGACTGCTTGACTGACTGGCTGAAGGACTAACTGACTGACTGAGACTGACAGACTGACTGCCTAACTGACTGAGTGACTGACTGACTGGACTGACTGACTGAGACTGAATGACTGAGTGCTTGACTGATTGACTGTCGGACTGACTGACTGACTTCGCAAAAGGGAAAAATAAAAAAAAAAGAATTATAAAAAAATACATGCATTTAAGATTTTCTTTCCGGCTGGGATTCGAACCCATGGCCACACGCATGGAAGCCCAAAGCTCTCGCCAATGGACTATCGGATCTCGGTTGGCCGGTGTCTTAATTATAATAAAAACAAAAAATGCACGTTGGTAATTATTGATCTAAAATCTTTGAAATCTACAGGTCGAATAATTAAACTGACTCAGAATTTTCTTCCGTACATAAATAATCGATTATGCAAAAGAAAGAAATTGAAAAAAAAAAGAATCTTCAAATTAGAAAAGAAATATATACATTGAAGATTTTCGTTCCGGCCGGGACTCGAACCCAGTACCACGCGCTTGGAACCCAACGGTCTAGCCATTAGGCTATCGGAGCTCTGTCGATTGAAGTCTTAAATATAATAAAAACAAAAAATGCACCTTTTTAATTATTGATTCAAACACTTTGAAATCTACAGGTCGAATAATTAAACTGACTCAGAATTTTTCTCCCTACATAAATAATCAATATTCGCAAAAGAGAAAAATTGAAAAAAAAGAAGAAGAATTTTCAAATTAGAAACTAAAAATATAAATTGAAGATTTTCGCGCAGGCTGGGACTCGAACCCAGGGCCACTCGCTTGGAAGCCCTCCACTCTAGCCATTAGTCTAGCAGAGCTCTGACGATCTAAGTTTTAAATATAATAAAATCAAAAAATGCACCTTGGTAATTATTTATCTAAACACTTTTTCGCGTTTCGAAAAATTAAACTGACTCAGAATTTTCTTCCCTGCATAAATAATCAATATTTGCAAAAGAAAAAAATTGAAAAAAAAAAGAAATTTCAAATTCGAAGAGAAATATATACATTGAAGATATTCGTTCCGGCTGGGAGTCGAACCCAGGCCATTCGCTTGGAAGACCAACGGTCTAGCCATTAGCTATCGGAGTTCTGTCGGTCGGAGTCTTACCGCCTGACTGAGACTGCCTGACTGACAGACTGACTGAATGACTGAGTGATACTGACTGACTGACTGCTTGACTGAGTGACTGATACTGACTGACTGACTGATACTGATTGACTGACAGACTCACTGACTGACCGAGACTGACTGACTGACTGCCTGACTGACTGAGACTGGACTGGACTGACTGACTGACTGACTGAGACTAAATGACTGACTGCTTGACTGACTGGCTGAATGCCTAACTGACTGACTGAGACTGACTGACTGACTGCTTAACTGACTGAGTGACTGACTGAGACTGAATGACTGACTGCTTGACTGACTGACTGGTCTGGACTGACCGACTGACAGACTGACTGACTGACTGAGACTGACTGACTGAATGACTAACTGACTGACTGACTGACAGACTGACTGAATGAGACTGAGTGACTGACTGACTGCCCGACTGACTGACTGACTGAATGACTAACTGACTGAGTGACTGAATGACAAACTGACTGATTGACTGCTTAAGTGACTGACTGACTGACTGACTGAACTGGACTGACCGACTGACAGACTGACTGGCTGACAGACACTGACTGATTGACTGTCGGACTGACTGACTGACTTCGCAAAAGGGAAAAATAAAAAAAAATATATAAAATTAGAAAAAAATACATGCATTCAGGATTTTCTTTCCGGCTGGGATTTGAACCCAGGGCCACACGCATGGAAGCCCAACGCTCTCGCCAATGGACTGTGGGATCTCGGTTGGCCGGTGTCTTAATTATAATAAAAACAAAAAATGCACCTTGGTAATTATTGATCTAAAATCTTTGAAATCTACAGGTCGAATAATTAAACTGACTCAGAATTTTCTTCCGTACATAAATAATCGATATTTGCAAAAGAAAGAAAATGAAAAAAAAAAGAATTTTCAAATTAGAAAAGAAATATATACATTGAAGATTTTCGTTCCGGCCGGGACTCGAACCCAGTACCACGCTCTTGGAACCCAATGGCCTAGCCATTAGGCTATCGGAGCTCTGTCGATGGAAGTCTTAACACTTTCCGGCTCGGTGGTCACAAAAAGGGACACCAATTTTAAAAATTTCCTTAAAAAAAGTTTTTTCTTTAAAACTCCATAAATCGCTGCATTTGTTGCTTTTATTTCTCTTTAATGCACACAGATGGCAGCACTATTAAATATGACTCTTTTTGTTGGCTTAATTTCTTGTTTAAAATACCTCGATTTTCAAGCTCAAATACAATATTTTTTTCAAGATCTTAAAATTTACACCATAAACTAAATTAGTCAACCATTTTCCCTCAGGAATCCTGGGTAATCAATCATAATTTTGCAAAAGATTCGAGTTCATTTTTGAATGCATAAACAAAGCTTCTTTCCAGGAGTCCCCAAATGTGGACACCGCCCGTCTAGAGCATTGATCTCACTGTTGTGGGTGAAAGATGTAATTTGATACATTTCAGAAAAGGGGGACCAAAAGAATAGTTTACAATGGGCTTTTGTTTATTTATTTTGGGTTCTTGACCCAGAACAGGTGAATTTGAAGGTCCATGACTGCACGCATTTGAGATCTGCTTTTCCTACCAGACAGTTGTATACTTTTTTTATTATCAGCTTTGATATTATTTTTTCTGTAAATGGTATTATACAGTCGTATTTTTTCATTTAATATTTTATAGCTCAAAGGGAATGCACATAAAGCAAGATCAATGTGCCAAAAATATTTTTAACATTTCAAATTGCTTATATAGATAATTTTATATAATCTATATGAACTTTCTTGAATATTACTTTATCTTTATCTTGGAATTTTCATAGTAAAAATATTGAATTTTGTGTTCTAAATGTTCTTAATGGCATAAATTATTGAAATAATTAGTAAAAATGCTTAAGAGCTTAAAATATTTGAAGTTACTCCAATTGTCATACGAGGTAAGCATAACCACTTCAGAAAACAATTTCTGCTCTAGGAGGGCGGTGGTCACAAACGGGGACACCACCCCCACTGGAGGGGGTGAATTTTAAAAAAATTTTGACTCTAAAATCTATGTCCAAATAACCAATTTATCCCATCCCTTTTGTTTTTTTATTATATTTCTAAAATTTTAATGACCCGCGCCTGTAAGGTTTAAATATAATAAAAACAAAAAATGCACCTTGGTAATTATTGATTCAAACACTTTGAAATTTACAGGTCGAATAATTAAACTGACTCAGAATTTTCTTCCCTACAAAAATAATCGATATTTGCAAAAGAAAGAAATTGAAAAAAAGAAGAATTTTCAAATTAGAAAAGAAATATATACATTGAAGGTATTCGTTCCGGCGTGGAGTCGAACCCTGGCCACTTGCTTGGAAGACCAACGGTCTAGCCATTAGGCTATCGGAGCTCTGTCGGTCGGAGTTTTAAATATAATAAAAACAAAAAATGCACCTTGGTAATTATTGATTCAAACACTTTGAAATCTGCGGGTCGAAAAATTAAACTGACTCAGAATTTTCTTCCCTACATAAATAATCAATACTTGTAAAAAAAAAGAAAAAATAAAAAAAAGAAGAAGAATTTTCAAATTAGAAACTAAAAATATATATTGAAGATTTTCGTTCAGGCTGGGACTCGAACCCAGGGCCACTCGCTTGGAAGCCCAACACTCTAACCACTAGTCTATCGGAGCTCTCTCGGTCGGAGTTTTAACCCATTAAGCGCCGCTACATGAACCACATTGAAATTACTTAAGTTTTCATGTGTTTTGATATTCAATACACATCTCTAATCATATGTAGCTGAAATTTCGCAAAAATATTTATTAGGTTAGGAGATATGGTATGGTCCCAAAATGGGAGACTTGGCGTTTAATGGGGACAACACACATATCCCTGCCACTATGTTGATACTTGAATAATTTCTTTCTAAATCCAATTAGAAAGCCCTAAAATCGTTTTTATGTAATTAATATGGCTAGGTATTGGTACTTTATGTACATATTTTACATATTCAAGCTTTAAAATGTAGAACTTTTAAGTTTTCATGACACCCAAAGCTATACATTTTGGGCCCCCATGCAACAAAAGCTGTGGAGGCCAGCCCCAGAGGCTAGCAGTGTATATTTGCAACATTAATAAGTATTAGTATGCTAGTTATTTTCAATTTCTTGAGCCGTTGGGGTCCTTAAGAACGTCTCTACCCCCCTCCCTCTGCCCGTACATCACTCCGTGTCTGGTTTTCATTCTTGTTGCATTCCTTCTTCTTATACATTTTTGTACAAAACGGAACTTTTCCCACACATTTTACTACCTTTTAGCAAAAAGCCTTAGGATTTTCATACACAAAAAGAGAAGAGGTAGCTTTTTTCTATTAACCATGTAGGTTGATCGAGTAATGGTAAATGACAATGACATGAAGCACTAGATAAAATGTATCTTATAAAATGGAACTAAGATATTTTTGGGCTCCCTGATGGTGCAATTGTGTTATTATAGGCAAGGGTTTTTTTTGCAGTCAACATTTAGGTTGCTTCACAACATGTTTGATGACATGATTTATTCATCATCATAATGTTTTTAGAGATAAATGTCTAGCATGCTTCGCATTGAGGAATTATCAACGGTCACAGTTTCTCCGATTTCATCCAACAAATTACGATAAATGGTAAAAATATAAAGTGAGACAATTATTATCGCATTATCTGTGATCAAAACGATTTCGATTAAAGTTTTTTTTCTCAACGATCTGAAAAGAATTTGGCGATTCACAAACAAGTGATACTGCACTCATCTTCTTGTTTTAAGCTAAAATATATTATTTTAATAGTGTTTGAAGCTCGTAGCAAAGTCAAAAATTCTTACTACATTTTTGATTTCAAAAAAAAAAAAAAAAAAAAGTTAATAAATTTCTCTATTGAAATTCAACCTCCCGAATTGACGGGGGAGCGCCCTCAAGGGGGAGGGGAGCATGGAGCTGACTGAGCTACAAAATATTTTTATGGAGAGGGGAGGAATAGTTTTAAAGGAAATTTGAACTCCTTTTATAGAAATCTCTTTCGTGATCTGTAGAAATTCCGAGAGATGCGTCATCCTCCTTAGGGAGGATAGGCACCCCTGTTTTTCCAGAACTTTCTTCTAAACGAATGTAATGTTACTTGTTTTGATAAAAGCACCTGCTCTTGACCTTGAACAACAAAAGAGTGTTTATAATGAGAAACTACAAAGGGGGCTGTGGCTTCAACAGGAAAAAAGGGGATAGTTCATTCATGCAAAATGGGTGAAGACGATTTCTACTGGGAGACTTGGCGTGTTCTGATTAGCAAAGCAAGTCATGCTTTGCTAATCAGAACACGCCAAGTCTCCCATTTTGGGACTTCAGTAAATAAAGTCCTCTAAAACTACTTTAAATTATTTTTCTTGGCCCCTGTTTGTTGTGATTTGAAAAAAGGTATATTGAGCTTCTTATTCCATGTTCCTAATTTCTGCATTTGCACTTATTATTTTTAGGGATTTTTTTCCCCGTGTAATGCAAAAACAAGAAATTTTCGCGAAATTTAAAAATTTTTCAAAAAAGAATTTACATTCCAAACCTTTTTGAAAAAATTACCAGTAAAGTTTGGTTCTCTATCATTCATTTTAAAAACTTTCAAAATGTTATCTTAATTACTTGATGAAGAAAAAAATCTTGATTGAAGGTTCCCAAAATGGGAGACTTGGCGCTTAATGGGTTAAATATAATAAAAACAAAAATGCACCTTGGTTAATTATTTATTTAAACACTTTGAAATCTGCCGGTCGAAAAATTAAACTGACTCAGAATTTTCTTCCCTACATAAATAATCAATATTTGCAAAGGAAAGAAATTGAAAAAAAAAAGAATTTTCAAATTAGAAAAGAAATATTTACATTGAAGATATTCGCTCCGGCTGGGACTCGAACCCAGACCATTCGCTTGGAAGACCAGCGGTCTAGCCATCAGGCTATCGGAGTCCTGTCGAGCGGAGTCTTACTGCCTGACTGAGACTGCCTGACTGACAGACTGACTCACTGCCTGACTGACAGACTGACTCACTGACTGACTGATACTGACTGACTGCCTGACTGAGACTGCCTGACTGACAGACTGACTCACTGACTCACTGATACTGACTGACTGACTGACTCACTGACTGACCGAGACTGACTGACTGACTCACTGACTGACCGAGACTGACTGACTGACTGCTTGACTGTCTCACTGACTATTTCACTGACTGACTGAATGACTAAATGACTGACTGACACTGACTGACTGACTGCTTGACTGCCTGACTGGCTGCTTGACTGACTAACTGACTGGACAGGACTGACCGACTGACTGACTGACAGACTGACTGAATAAGGCTGACTGCCTGACTGACTGACAGACTGAATGACTGACTGACTGACTGACCGAGACTGACTGACTGACTGACTGACTGAGACTGACTGACTGACTGACTGACTGACTGCTTGACTGACTAACTGACTGGACAGGACTGACCGACTGATTGACTGACTGACTGCCTGACTGACTGACTGACTGACTGAGACTAAATGACTGACTGATTGACTGACTGACTGACTGACTGAATGACTGACTGACTGAGACTGACTGACTGACTGCCTAACTGACTGAGTGACTGACTGACTGGACTGACTGACTGAGACAGAATGACTGAGTGCTTGTCTGATTGACTGTCGGACTGACTGACAGACTTCGCAAAAGGGAAAAACAAAAAAAAAAAATCAAATTAGAAAAAAATACATGCATTTAAGGTTTTCTTTCCGGCTGGGATTCGAACCCAGGGCCACACGCATGGAAGCCCAACGCTCTCGCCAATGGACTATCGGATCTCGGTTGGCCGGTGTCTTAATTATAATAAAAACAAAAAATGCACCTTGGTAATTATTGATCTAAAATCTTTGAAATCTAAAGGTCGAATGATTAAACTGACTCAGAATTTTCTTCCGTACATAAATAATCGAAATTTGCAAAAGAAAGAAAATGAAAAAAAAAAGAATTTTCAAATTAGAAAAGAAATATATACTTTGAAGATTTTCGTTCCGGCCGGGACTCGAACCCAGTACCACGCGCTTGGAACCCAACGGTCTAGCCATTAGGCTATCGGAGCTCGGTCGATGGAATTCTTAAATATAATAAAAACAAAAAATGCACCTTGGTAATTATTGATTCAAACACTTTGAAATTTACAGGTCGAATAATTAAACTGACTCAGAATTTTTTCCCTACATAAATAATCAATATTTGCAAAGGAAAGAAATTGAAAAAAAAAGAATTTTCAAATTAGAAAAGAAATATATACATTGAAGATATTCGCTCCGGATGGGACTCGAACCCAGGCCACTCGCTTGGAAGACCAGCGGTCTAGCCATTTGGCTATCGGAGTTCTGTCGAGCGGAGTCTTACTGCCTGAAAGAGACTGCCTGACTGACAGACTGACTCACTGACTGACTGATACTGACTGACTGACTGACTCACTGACTGACCGAGACTGACTGACTGACTCACTGACTGACCGAGACTGATTGACTAACTGCCTGACTGACTGAGACTGGACTGACTGACTAACTGACTGACTGAGACTGACTGACTGACTGCTTGACTGTCTGACTGACTATTTCACTGACTGACTGAATGACTAAATGACTGACTGACACTGACTGACTGACTGCTTGACTGCCTGACTGACTGCTTGACAGACTAACTGACTGGACAGGACTGACCGACTGACTGACTGACAGACTGACTGAATAAGGCTGACTGACTGACTGACTGCCTGACTGACTGACTGAATGACTGACTGACTGACTGACCGAGACTGACTGACTGACTGACTGAGACTGGACTGAACTGACTGACTGACTGAGACTGACTGACTGAGACTGACTGACTGACTGACTAACTGACTGCTTGACTGACTAACTGACTGGACAGGACTGACCGACTGACTGACTGACTGACTGCCTGACTGACTGACTGACTGAATGACTGACTGACTGAGACTAAATGACTGACTGCTTGACTGACTGGCTGAAGGACTAACTGACTGACTGAGACTGACTGACTGACTGCCTAACTGACTGACTGGACTGACTGACTGGACTGACTGACTGAGACTGAATGACTGAGTGCTTGACTGATTGACTGTCGGACTGACTGACTGACTTCGCAAAAGGGAAAAATAAAAAAAAAGAATTATGAAATTAGAGAAAAATATTTGCATTTAAGATTTTCTTTCCGGCTGGGGTTTGAACCCAGGGCGACACGCATGGAAGCCCAACGCTCTCGCCAATATACTATCGGATCTCGGTTGGTCGGTGTCTTAATTATAATAAAAACAAAAAATGCACCTTGGTAATTATTGATCTAAAATCTTTGAAATCTAAAAATCGAATGATTATACTGACTCAGAATTTTCTTCCGTACATAAATAATCGATATTTGCAAAAGAAAGAAAAAAAAATCTTCAAATTAGAAAAGGAATATATACATTGAAGGTTTTCGTTCCGGCCGGGACTCGAACCCAGTACCACGCGCTTGGAACCCAACGGTCTAGCCATTAGGCTATCGGAGCTCTGTCGATTGAAGTCTTAAATATAATAAAAACAAAAAATGCACCTTTTTAATTATTGATTCAAACACTTTGAAATCTACAGGTTGAATAATTAAACTCACTCAGAACTCACTTCTCCCTACATAAATAATCAATATTCGCAAAACAGAAAAATTAAAAAAAAAAGAAGAAGAATTTTCAAATTAGAAACTAAAAACATAAATTGAAGATTTTCGCGCAGGCTGGGACGCGAACCCAGGGCCACTCGCTTGGAAGCCCACCACTCTAGCCATTAGTCTAGCAGAGCTCTGACAGTCGGAGTTTTAAATATAATAAAATCAAAAAATGCACCTTAGTAATTATTTATCTAAACACTTTGAATTCTGCGTTTTGAAAAATTAAACTGACTCAGAATTTTCTTCCCTACATAAATAATCAATATTTGCAAAAGAAAAAAATTGAAAAAAAAAAGAATTTTTGAATTCGAAAAGAAATATATACATTGAAGATATTCGTTCCGGCTGGGACTCGAACCCAGGCCATTCGCTTGGAAGACCAACGGTCTAGCCATTAGCTATCGGAGTTCTGTCGTTCGGAGTCTTACTCCCTGACTGAGACTGCCTGACTGACAGACTGACTGAATGACTGACTGATACTGACTGACTGACTCACTGACTGACCGAGACTGACTGACTGACCGAGACTGACTGACTGACCGAGACTGACTGACTGACTGCCTGACTGACTGAGACTGGACTGGACTGACTGACTGACTGACTGAGACTAAATGACTGACTGCTTGAATGACTGGCTGAATGACTAACTGACTGAGTGAGACTGACTGACTGACTGCCTAACTGACTGAGTGACTGACTGATTGGACTGACTGACTGTCTGACTGAGACTGAATGACTGACTGCTTGACTGACTGACTGGTCTGGATTGACCGACTGACAGACTGACTGACTGACTGAGACTGACTGACTGAATGACTAACTGACTGACTGACTGACAGAATGACTGAATGAGGCTGAGTGACTGACTGCCTGACTGACTGACTGACTGAATGACTAGATGACTGAGACTAAGTGACTAAATTGCTTGACTAACTGACTGAATGACTAACTGACTGACTGAGACTGACCGACTGACTGCCTGACTGACTGAGTGACTGACTGAATGGACTGACTGACTGACTGACTGGACTGACTGACTGACTGACTGGACTGACTGACTGACTGACTGAGACTGAATGACTGACTGCCTAACTGACTGAGTGACTGAATGACTAACTGACTGATTGACTGCTTAAGTGACTAACTGACTGATTAACTGCTTAAGTGACTGACTGACTGACTGCTTGACTGACAGACTGACTGGCTGACCGAGACTAACTGATTGACTGTCGGACTGACTGACTGACTTCGCAAAAGGGAAAAATAAAAAAAAATTATCAAATTAGAAAAAAATGCATGCATTTAAGATTTTCTTTCCGGCTGGGATTCGAACCCAGGACCACGCATGGAAGCCCAACGCTCTCGCCAACGGACTATCGGATCTCGGTTGGACGGTGCCTTAATTATAATAAAAACAAAAAATGCACGTTGGTAATAATTGATCTAAAATCTTTGAAATCTACAGGTCGAATAATTAAACTGACTCAGAATTTTCTTCCGTACATAAATAATCGATATTTGCAAAAGAAAGAAAATGAAAAAAAAAAAAAAAAAGAATTTTCAAATTAGAAAAGAAATATATACATTGACGATTTTCGTTCCGGCCGGGACTCGAACCCAGTTCCACGCGCTTGGAACCCAACGGTCTAGCCATTAAGCTATCGGAGCTCTGTCGTTAGAAGTCTTAAATATAATAAAAACAAAAAATGCACCTTGGTAATTATTGATTCAAACACTTTGAAATTTACAGGTCGAATAATTAAACTGACTCAGAATTTTTCTCCCTACATAAATAATCAATATTCGCAAAATAGAAAAATTAAAAAAAAAAAGAAGAAGAATTTTCAAATTAGAAACGAAAAGCATACATTGAAGATTTTCGTTCAGGCTGGGACTCGAACCCAGGGCCACTCGCTTGGAAGCCTAACACTCTAGCCAGTAGTCTATGGGAGCTCTGTCGGTGGGAGTTTTAAATATAATAAAAACAAAAAATGCACCTTGGTAATTGTTTATTTAAACACTTTAAAATCTTCGGGTCGAAAAATTAAACTGACTCAGAAGTTTCTTCCCTACATAAATAATCAATATTTGCAAAAGAAAGAAATTGAAAAAAAAAAAGAATTTTCAAATTAGAAAAGAAATATATACATTGAAGATATTCGCACCGGCTGGGACTCGAACCCAGGCCACTCGCTTGGAAGACCAACGGTCTAGCCATTAGGCTATCGGAGTTCTGTCGAGCGGAGTCTTACTGCCTGACTGAGACTGCCTGACTGACAGACTGACTCACTGACTGACTGATACTGACTGACTGACTGACTCACTGACTGACCGAGACTGACTGACTGACTCACTGACTGACCGAGACTGACTGCCTGACTGCCTGACTGACTGAGACTGGACTGACTGACTGACTGACTGACTGACTAACTAACTGACTGACTGAGACTGACTGACTGACTGCTTGACTGCCTGACTGACTGCTTGACTGACTAACTGACTCAACAGGACTGACTGACTGACAGACTGACTGAATAAGGCTGACTGACTGACAGACTGACTGAATAAGGCTGACTGACTGACTGACTGCCTGACTGACTGACTGACTGAATGACTGACTGACTGACTGACCGAGACTGACTGACTGACTGACTGAGACAGGACTGGACTGACTGACTGACTGACTGACTGACTGACTGAGACTGACTGACTGCTTCACTGACTAACTGACTGGACAGGACTGACCGACTGATTGACTGACTGACTGCCTGACTGACTGACTGACTGAATGACTGACTGACTGAGACTAAATGACTGACTGCTTGACTGAATGGCTGAAGGACTAACTGACTGACTGAGACTGACTGACTGACTGAGACTGACTGACTGGACTGACTGACTGAGACTGAATGACTGAGTGCTCTTCTGATTGACTGTCGGACTGACTGACTGACTTCGCAAAAGGGAAAAATAAAAAAAAAAGAATTATCAAATTAGAAAAAAATATTTGCATTTAAGATTTCTTTTCCGGCTGGGATTTGAACCCAAGGTGCCACTCATGGAAGCCCAACGCTCTCGCCAATATACTATCGGATCTCGATCCGTCGGTGTCTTAATTATAATAAAAACAAAAAATGCACCTTGGTAATTATTGATCTAAAATCTTTGAAATCTAAAGGTCGAATGATTAAACTGACTCAGAATTTTCTTCCGCACATAAATAATCGATATTTGCAAAAGAAAGAAATTGAAAAAAAAAAGAATCTTCAAATTAGAAAAGAAATATATACATTGAAGATTTTCGTTCCGGCCGGAACTCGAACCCAGTACCACGCGCTTAGAACCCAACGGTCTAGCCATTAGGCTATCGGAGCTTTGTCGATTGAAGTCTTAAATATAATAAAAACAAAAAATGCACCTTTTTAATTATTGATTCAAACACTTTGAAATCTACAGGTCGAATAGTTAAATTGACTCAGAATTTTTCTCCCTACATAAATAATCAATATTCGCAAAAGAGAAAAATTAAAAAAAAGAAGAATTTTCAAATTAGAAACTTAAAATATAAATTGTAGATTTTCGCGCAGGCTGGACCTCGAACCCAGGGCCACTCGCTTGGAAGCACAACACTCTAGCCATTAGTCTATCGGAGCTCTGTCGGTCGGAGTTTTAAATATAATAAAAACAAAAATGCACCTTGGTAATTATTTATTTAAACACTTTGAAATCTGCCGGTCGAAAAATTAAACTGACTCAGAATTTTCTTCCCTACATAAATAATCAATATTTGCAAAGGAAAGAAATTGAAAAAAAAAAGAATTTTCAAATTAGAAAAGAAATATATACATTGAAGATATTCGCTCCGGCTGGGACTCGAACCCAGGCCACTCGTTTGGAAGACCAGCAGTCTAGCCATTAGGCTATCGGAGTTCTATCGAGCGGAGTCTTACTGCCTGACTGAGACTGCCTGACTGACTGAGTGACTGACTGAATGGACTGACTGACTGACTGACTGGACTGACTGACTGACTGACTGGACTGACTGACTGACTGACTGAGACTGAATGACTGACTGCCTAACTGACTGAGTGACTGAATGACTAACTGACTGATTGACTGCTTAAGTGACTAACTGACTGATTAACTGCTTAAGTGACTGACTGACTGACTGCTTGACTGACAGACTGACTGGCTGACCGAGACTAACTGATTGACTGTCGGACTGACTGACTGACTTCGCAAAAGGGAAAAATAAAAAAAAAATTATCAAATTAGAAAAAAATGCATGCATTTAAGATTTTCTTTCCGGCTGGGATTCGAACCCAGGACCACGCATGGAAGCCCAACGCTCTCGCCAACGGACTATCGGATCTCGGTTGGCCGGTGCCTTAATTATAATAAAAACAAAAAATGCACGTTGGTAATAATTGATCTAAAATCTTTGAAATCTACAGGTCGAATAATTAAACTGACTCAGAATTTTCTTCCGTACATAAATAATCGATATTTGCAAAAGAAAGAAAATGAAAAAAAAAAAAAAAAAAGAATTTTCAAATTAGAAAAGAAATATATACATTGACGATTTTCGTTCCGGCCGGGACTCGAACCCAGTTCCACGCGCTTGGAACCCAACGGTCTAGCCATTAAGCTATCGGAGCTCTGTCGTTAGAAGTCTTAAATATAATAAAAACAAAAAATGCACCTTGGTAATTATTGATTCAAACACTTTGAAATTTACAGGTCGAATAATTAAACTGACTCAGAATTTTTCTCCCTACATAAATAATCAATATTCGCAAAATAGAAAAATTAAAAAAAAAAAGAAGAAGAATTTTCAAATTAGAAACGAAAAGCATACATTGAAGATTTTCGTTCAGGCTGGAACTCGAACCCAGGGCCACTCGCTTGGAAGCCTAACACTCTAGCCAGTAGTCTATGGGAGCTCTGTCGGTGGGAGTTTTAAATATAATAAAAACAAAAAATGCACCTTGGTAATTGTTTATTTAAACACTTTAAAATCTTCGGGTCGAAAAATTAAACTGACTCAGAAGTTTCTTCCCTACATAAATAATCAATATTTGCAAAAGAAAGAAATTGAAAAAAAAAAAGAATTTTCAAATTAGAAAAGAAATATATACATTGAAGATATTCGCACCGGCTGGGACTCGAACCCAGGCCACTCGCTTGGAAGACCAACGGTCTAGCCATTAGGCTATCGGAGTTCTGTCGAGCGGAGTCTTACTGCCTGACTGAGACTGCCTGACTGACAGACTGACTCACTGACTGACTGATACTGACTGACTGACTGACTCACTGACTGACCGAGACTGACTGACTGACTCACTGACTGACCGAGACTGACTGCCTGACTGCCTGACTGACTGAGACTGGGCTGACTGACTGACTGACTGACTGACTAACTAACTGACTGACTGAGACTGACTGACTGACTGCTTGACTGCCTGACTGACTGCTTGACTGACTAACTGACTCAACAGGACTGACTGACTGACAGACTGACTGAATAAGGCTGACTGACTGACTGACTGACAGACTGACTGAATAAGGCTGACTGACTGACTGACTGCCTGACTGACTGACTGACTGAATGACTGACTGACTGACTGACCGAGACTGACTGACTGACTGACTGAGACAGGACTGGACTGACTGACTGACTGACTGACTGACTGACTGAGACTGACTGACTGCTTCACTGACTAACTGACTGGACAGGACTGACCGACTGATTGACTGACTGACTGCCTGACTGACTGACTGACTGAATGACTGACTGACTGAGACTAAATGACTGACTGCTTGACTGAATGGCTGAAGGACTAACTGACTGACTGAGACTGACTGACTGACTGAGACTGACTGACTGGACTGACTGACTGAGACTGAATGACTGAGTGCTCTTCTGATTGACTGTTGGACTGACTGACTGACTTCGCAAAAGGGAAAAATAAAAAAAAAAGAATTATCAAATTAGAAAAAAATATTTGCATTTAAGATTTCTTTTCCGGCTGGGATTTGAACCCAAGGTGCCACTCATGGAAGCCCAACGCTCTCGCCAATATACTATCGGATCTCGGTCCGTCGGTGTCTTAATTATAATAAAAACAAAAAATGCACCTTGGTAATTATTGATCTAAAATCTTTGAAATCTAAAGGTCGAATGATTAAACTGACTCAGAATTTTCTTCCGCACATAAATAATCGATATTTGCAAAAGAAAGAAATTGAAAAAAAAAAAGAATCTTCAAATTAGAAAAGAAATATATACATTGAAGATTTTCGTTCCGGCCGGAACTCGAACCCAGTACCACGCGCTTAGAACCCAACGGTCTAGCCATTAGGCTATCGGAGCTTTGTCGATTGAAGTCTTAAATATAATAAAAACAAAAAATGCACCTTTTTAATTATTGATTCAAACACTTTGAAATCTACAGGTCGAATAGTTAAATTGACTCAGAATTTTTCTCCCTACATAAATAATCAATATTCGCAAAAGAGAAAAATTAAAAAAAAGAAGAATTTTCAAATTAGAAACTTAAAATATAAATTGTAGATTTTCGCGCAGGCTGGACCTCGAACCCAGGGCCACTCGCTTGGAAGCACAACACTCTAGCCTATCGGAGCTCTGTCGGTCGGAGTTTTAAATATAATAAAAACAAAAATGCACCTTGGTAATTATTTATTTAAACACTTTGAAATCTGCCGGTCGAAAAATTAAACTGACTCAGAATTTTCTTCCCTACATAAATAATCAATATTTGCAAAGGAAAGAAATTGAAAAAAAAAAGAATTTTCAAATTAGAAAAGAAATATATACATTGAAGATATTCGCTCCGGCTGGGACTCGAACCCAGGCCACTCGTTTGGAAGACCAGCAGTCTAGCCATTAGGCTATCGGAGTTCTATCGAGCGGAGTCTTACTGCCTGACTGAGACTGCCTGACTGACAGACTGACTCACTGACTGACTGATACTGACTGACTGACTGACTCACTGACTGACCGAGACTGAGTGACTGACTCACTGACTGACTGAGATTGGACTGACTGACTGACTGACTGACTGAGACTGACTGACTGAGACTGACTGACTGAGACTGACTGACTGACTGCTTGACTGTCTGACTGACTATTTCACTGACTGACTGAATGACTAAATGACTGACTGACACTGACTGACTGACTGCTTGACTGCCTGACTGACTGCTTGACTGACTAACTGACTGGACAGGACTGACCGACTGACTTATTGACAGACTGACTGAATAAGGCTGACTGACTGACTGACTGACAGACTGACTGAATAAGGCTGACTGACTGACTGACTGCCTGACTGACTGAATGACTGACTGACTGACTGACCGAGACTGACTGACTGACTGACTGAGACTGGACTGGACTGACTGACTGACTGACTGAGACTGACTGACTGCTTTACTGACTAACTGACTGGACAGGACTGACCGTCTGACTGACTGACTGACTGCCTGACTGACTGACTGACTGAATGACTGACTGACTGCTTGACTGACTGGCTGAAGGACTAACTGACTGACTGAGACTGACTGACTGACTGAGACTGACTGACTGACTGAGACTGAACTGACTGAAGGACTGACTGACTGGACTGACTGACTGAGACTGAATGACTGAGTGCTTGACTGATTGACTGTCAGACTGACTGACTGACTTCGCAAAAGGGAAAAATTAAAAAAAAGAATTATAATGTTAGAAAAACATATTTGCATTTAAGATTTCCTTTTCGGCTGGGATTTGAACCCACGGCGACACGCATGGAAGCCCAACGCTCTCGCCAATATACTATCGGATCCCTGTTGGTCGGTGTCTTAATTATAATAAAAACAAAAAATGCACCTTAGTAATTATTGATCTAAAATCTTTGAAATCTAAAGGTCGAATGATTAAACTGACTCAGAATTTTCTTCCGTACATAAATAATCGATATTTGCAAAAGAAAAAAATTGAAAAAAAAAAATCTTCAAATTAGAAGAGAAATATATACACATTGAAGATTTTCGTTCCGGCCGGGACTCGAACCCTTTACCACGCGCTTGGAACCCCACGGTCTAGCCATTAGGCTATCGGAGCTCTTTCGATTGAAGTCTTAAATATAATAAAAACAAAAAATGCACCTTTTTAATTATTGATTCAAACACTTTGAAATCTACAGGTCAAATAATTAAACTGACTCAGAATTTTTCTCCCTACATAAATAATCAATATTCGCAAAAGAAATTGAAAAAAAAAAATAAAATTCGAAAAGAAATATATTCATTGAAGATATTCGTTCCGGCTGGGACTCGAGCACAGGGCCACTCGCTTGGAAGCCCACCACTCAAGCCATTAGTCTAGCAGAGCTCTAACGGTCGGAGTTTTAAATATAATAAAATCAAAAAATGCACCTTGGTAATTATTTATCTAAACACTTTTTCGCGTTTCGAAAAATTAAACTGACTCAGAATTTTCTTCCCTACATAAATAATCAATATTTGCAAAAGAAAAAAATTGAAAAAAAAAAAAAAAAAAGAATTTTCAAATTCGAAAAGAATTATATACATTGAAGATATTAGTTCCGGCTGGGACTCGAACCCAGGCCATTCGCTTGGAAGACCAACGGTCTAGCCATTAGCTATCGGAGTTCTGTCCGTCGGAGTCTTACTGCCTGACTGAGACTGCCTGACTGACAGACTGACTGAATGACTGACTGATACTGACTGACTGACTGATACTGATTGACTGACTGACTCACTGACTGACCGAGACTGACTGACTGACTGAGACTGACTGACCGACTGCCTGACTGACTGAGACTGGACTGACTGACTGTCTGACTGACTGACTAACTGACTGACTGAGACTGACTGACTGACTGCTTGACTGCCTGACTGACTGCTTGACTGACTAACTGACTGGACAGGACTGACCGACTGACTGACTGACAGAATAAGGCTGACTGACTGAATGACTGACTGACTGAGACTAAATGACTGACTGCTTGACTGACTGGCTGAAGGACTAACTGACTGACTGAGACTGACTGACTGACTGCCTAACTGACTGAGTGACTGACTGACTGGACTGCTTGACTGACTAACTGACTGGACAGGACTGACCGACTGACTGACTGACAGAATAAGGCTGACTGACTGAATGACTGACTGACTGAGACTAAATGACTGACTGCTTGACTCACTGGCTGAAGGACTAACTGACTGACTGAGACTGACTGACTGACTGCCTAACTGACTGAGTGACTGACTGACTGGACTGACTGACTGAGACTGAGTGACTGAGTGCTTGACTGATTGACTGTCGGACTGACTGACTGACTTCGCAAAAGGGAAAAATAAAAAAAAAAGAATTATAAAATTAGAAAAAAATATTTGCATTTAAGATTTCCTTTCCGGCTGGGATTTGAACCCAGGGCGACACGCATGTAAGCCCAACGCTCTCGCCAATATACTATCGGATCTCTGTTGGTCGGTGTCTTAATTATAATAAAAACAAAAAATGCACCTTGGTAATTATTGATCTAAAATCTTTGAAATCTAAAGGTCGAATGATTAAACTGACTCAGAATTTTCTTCCGTACATAAATAATCGATATTTAAAAAAGAAAGAAATTGAAAGAAAAAGAATCTTCAAATTAGAAAAGAAATATATACATTGAACATTTTCGTTCCGGCCGGGACTCGAACCCAGTAATACGCGCTTGGAACGGTCTAGCCATCAGGCTATCGGAGCTCTGTCGATTGAAGTCTTAAATATAATAAAAACAAAAAATGCACCTTTTTAATTATTGATTCAAACACTTTGAAATCTACAGGTCGAATAATTAAACTGACTCAGAATTTTTCTCCCTACTTAAATAATCAATATTCGCAAAAGAAAAAATTTAAAAAAAAGAAGAATTTTCAAATTAGAAACTAAAAGTATACATTGAAGATTTTCGTTCAGGCTGGGTCTCGAACCCAGGGCCACTCGCTTGGAAGCCTAACACTCTGGCCATTAGTCTACGGGAGCTCTGTCGGTGGGAGTTTTAAATATAATAAAAGCAAAAAATGCACCTTGGTAATTATTGATTCAAACACTTTGAAATCTGCGGATCGAAAAATTAAACTGACTCAGAATTTTCTTCCCTACATAAATAATGAATACTTGTAAAAGAGAAAAATTAAAAAAAAAAGAAGAAGAATTTTCAAATTAGAAACTAAAAATATACATTGAAGATTTTCGTTCAGGCTGGGACTCGAACCCAGGGCCACTCGCTTGGAAGCCCAACACTCTAACCATTATTCTATCGAAGCTCTGTAGATTGGAGTTTTAAATATAATAAAAACAAAAATGCACTGACTGAGACTGACTGACTGACTGCTTGACTGTATGACTGACTATTTCACTGACTGACTGAATGACTAAATGACTGACTGACACTGACTGACTGACTGCTTGACTGCCTGACTGACTAACTGACTGGACAGGACTGACCGACTGACTGACTGACAGACTGACTGAATAAGGCTGACTGACTGACTGTGACAGACTGACTGAATAAGGCTGAATGTCTGACTGACTGCCTGACTGACTGACTGACTGAATAAGGCTGAATGTCTGACTGACTGCCTGACTGACTGACTGACTGAATGACTGACTGACTGACTGACCGAGACTGACTGACTGACTGACTGAGACTGGACTGGACTGACTAACTGAGACTGACTGACTGACTGACTGACTGAGACTGACTGACTGCTTGACTGACTAACTGACTGGACAGGACTGACCGACTGACCAACTGACTGACTGACTGACTGACTGAATGACTGACTGACTGAGACTAAATGACTGACTGCTTGACTGACTGGCTGAAGGACTAACTGACTGACTGAGACTGACTGACTGACTGCCTAACTGACTGAGTGACTGACTGACTGGACTGACTGACTGAGACTGAGTGACTGAGTGCTTGACTGATTGACTGTCGGACTGACTGACTGACTTCGCAAAAGGGAAAAATAAAAAAAAAAGAATTATAAAATTAGAAAAAAATATTTGCATTTAAGATTTCCTTTCCGGCTGGGGTTTGAACCCAGGGCGACACGCATGTAAGCCCAACGCTCTCGCCAATATACTATCGGATCTCTGTTGGTCGGTGTCTTAATTATAATAAAAACAAAAAATGCACCTTGGTAATTATTGATCTAAAATCTTTGAAATCTAAAGGTCGAATGATTAAACTGACTCAGAATTTTCTTCCGTACATAAATAATCGATATTTAAAAAAGAAAGAAATTGAAAGAAAAAGAATCTTCAAATTAGAAAAGAAATATATACATTGAACATTTTCGTTCCGGCCGGGACTCGAACCCAGTACCACGCGCTAGGAACCCAACGGTCTAGCCATCAGGCTATCGGAGCTCTGTCGATTGAAGTCTTAAATATAATAAAAACAAAAAATGCACCTTTTTAATTATTGATTCAAACTCTTTGAAATCTACAGGTCGAATAATTAAACTGACTCAGAATTTTTCTCCCTACTTAAATAATCAATATTCGCAAAAGAAAAAATTTAAAAAAAAGAAGAAGAATTTTCAAATTAGAAACTAAAAATATAAATTGAAGATTTTCGCGCAGGCTGGGACTCGACCCCAGGGCCTTTCGCATGGAAGCCCACCACTCTAGCCATTAGTCTAGCAGAGCTCTGACTGTCGGAGTTTTAAATATAATAAAATCAAAAAATGCACCTTGGTAATTATTTATCTAAACACTTTGAAATCTGCCGGTCGAAAAATTAAACTGACTCAGAATTTTCTTCCCTACATAAATAATGAATACTTGTAAAAGAGAAAAATTAAAAAAAAAGAAGAAGAATTTTCAAATTAGAAACTAAAAATATACATTGAAGATTTTCGTTCAGGCTGGGAATCGAACCCAGGGCCACTAGCTTGGAAGCCCAACACTCTAACCATTAGTCTATCGGACTCTCTTTGGTCGGAGTTTTAAATATAATAAAAACAAAAATGCACCTTGGTAATTATTTATTTAAACACTTTTGAAATCTGGCGGTCGAAAAATTAAACTGACTCAGAATTTTCTTCCCTACATAAATAATCAATATTTGCAAAGGAAAAAAATTGAAAAAAAAAAGAATTTTCAAATTAGAAAAGAAAAATAAACATTGAAGATATTCGCTCCGGCTGGGACTCGAACCCAGGCCACTCGCTTGGAAGACCAGCGGTCTAGCCATTAGGCTATCGGAGTTCTGTCGCGCGGAGTCTTACTGCCTGACTGAGACTGCCTGACTGACAGACTGACTCACTGACTGAATGATACTGACTGACTCACTGACTGACCGAGACTGACTGACTGACTCACTGACTGACCGAGACTGACTGACTAACTGCCTGACTGACTGAGACTGGACTGACTGACTGACTGACTGACTGACTGACTGACTAACTGCCTGACTGACTGAGACTGGACTGACTGACTGACTGACTGACTGACTAACTGACTGACTGAGACTGACTGACTGACTGCTTGACTGCCTGACTGACTGCTTGACTGACTAACTGACTGGACAGGACTGACCGACTGACTGACTGACAGACTGACCGAGACTGACTGACTAACTGCCTGACTGACTGAGACTGGACTGACTGACTGTCTGACTGACTGACTAACTGACTGACTGAGACTGACTGACTGAGACTGACTGACTGACTGCTTGACTGCCTGACTGACTGCTTGACTGACTAACTGACTGGACAGGACTGACCGACTGACTGACTGACAGAATGACTGAATAAGGCTGACTGACTGAATGACTGACTGACTGAGACTAAATGACTGACTGCTTGACTGACTGGCTGAAGGACTAACTGAGTGACTGAGACTGACTGACTGACTGCCTAACTGACTGAGTGACTGACTGACTGGACTGACTGACTGAGACTGAGTGACTGAGTGCTTGACTGATTGACTGTCGGACTGACTGACTGACTTCGCAAAAGGGAAAAATTAAAAAAAAAGAATTATAAAATTAGAAAAAAATATTTGCATTTAAGATTTCCTTTCCGGCTGGGATTTGAACCCAGGGCGACACGCATGTAAGCCCAACGCTCTCGCCAATATACTATCGGATCTCTGTTGGTCGGTGTCTTAATTATAATAAAAACAAAAAATGCACCTTGGTAATTATTGATCTAAAATCTTTGAAATGTAAAGGTCGAATGATTAAACTGACTCAGAATTTTCTTCCGTACATAAATAATCGATATTTGCAAAAGAAAGAAATTGAAAAAAAAAGAATCTTCAAATTAGAAAAGAAATATATACATTGAAGATTTTCGTTCCGGCCGGGACTCGAACCCAGTACCACGCGCTTGGAACCGAACGGTCTAGCCATCAGGCTATCGGAGCTCTGTCGAGTGAAGTCTTAAATATAATAAAAACAAAAAATGCACCTTTTTAATTATTGATTCAAACACTTTGAAATCTACAGGTCGAATAATTAAACTGACTCAGAATTTTTCTCCCTACATAAATAATCAATATTCGAAAAAGAGAAAAATTAAAAAAAAAAAAGAAGAATTTTCAAATTAGAAACTAAAAATATAATTTGAAGATTTTCGCGCCGGCTGGGACTCGACCCCAGGGCCTTTCGCTTGGAAGACCAGCGGTCTAGCCATTAGGCTATCGGAGTTCTGTCGCGCGGAGTCTTACTGCCTGACTGAGACTGCCTGACTGACAGACAGACTCACTGACTGAATGATACTGACTGACTCACTGACTGACCGAGACTGACTGACTGAATCACTGACTGACCGAGACTGACTGACTAACTGCCTGACTGACTGAGACTGGACTGACTGACTGACTGACTGAGTGACTGACCGAGACTGACTGACTAACTGCCTGACTGACTGAGACTGGACTGACTGACTGACTGACTGACTGACTAACTGACTGACTGAGACTGACTGACTGACTGCTTGACTGCCTGACTGACTGCTTGACTGACTAACTGACTGGACAGGACTAACTGATTGACTGACTGACAGACTGACTGAATAAGGCTGACTGACTGAATGACTGACTGACTGAGACTAAATGACTGACTGCTTGACTGACTGGCTAAAGGACTAACTGACTGACTGAGACTGACTGACTGACTGCTTAACTGACTGAGTGACTGACTGACTGGACTGACTGACTGAGACTGAGTGACTGAGTGCTTGACTGATTGACTGTCGGACTGACTGACTGACTTTGCAAAAGGGAAAAATAAAAAAAAAAAGAATTATCAAATTAGAAGAAAATAGTTGCATGTAAGATTTCCTTTCCGGCTGGGATTTGAACCCAGGGCGACACGCATGTAAGCCCAACGCTCTCGCCAATATACTATCGGATATCTGTTGGTCGGTGTCTTAATTATAATAAAAACAAAAAATGCACCTTGGTAATTATTGATCTAAAATCTTTGAAATCTAAAGGTCGAATGATTAAACTGACTCAGAATTTTCTTCCGTACATAAATAATCGATATTTGCAAAAGAAAGAAAATGAAAAAAAAGAATCTTCAAATTAGAAAAGAAATATATACATTGAAGATTTTCGTTCCGGCCGGGACTCGAACCCAGTACCACGCGCTTGGAACCCAACGGTCTAGCCATCAGGCTATCGGAGCTCTGTCGAGTGAAGTGTTAAATATAATAAAAACAAAAAATGCACCTTTTTAATTATTGATTCAAACACTTTGAAATATACAGGTCGAATAATTAAACTGACTCAGAATTTTTCTCCCTACATAAATAATCAATATTCGCAAAAGAGAAAAATTAAAAAAAAAGAAGAAGAATTTTCAAATTAGAAACTAAAAATATAAATTGAAGATTTTCGCTCAGGCTGGGACTCGAACCCAGGGCCACTCGCTTAGAAGCCCACCACTCTAGCCATTAGTCTAACAGAGCACTGACGGTCGGAGTTTTAAATATAATAAAAGCAAAAAATGCACCTTGGTAATTATTGATTCAAACACTTTGAAATCTGCGGGTCGAAAAATTAAACTGACTCAGAATTTTCTTCCCTACATTAATAATGAATACTTGTAAAAGAGAAAAATTTAAAAAAAAGAAGAAGAATTTTCAAATTAGAAACTAAAAATATACATTGAAGATTTTTATTCAGGCTGAGACTCGAACCCAGGGCCACTCGCTTGGAAGCCCAACACTCTAACCATTAGTCTATCGGAGCTCTGTAGATCGGAGTTTTAAATATAATAAAAACAAAAATGCACCTTGGTCATTATTTATTTAAACACTTTGAAATCTGCCGGTCGAAAAATTAAACTGACTCAGAATTTTCTTCCATACATAAATAATCAATATTTGAAAAGGAAAGAAATTGAAAAAAAAAAAGAATTTTCAAATTAGAATAGAAATATAAACATTGAAGATATTCGCTCCGGCTGGGACTCGAACCCAGGCCACTCATTTGGAAGACCAGCGGTCTAGCCATTAGGCTATCGGAGTTCTGTCGCGCGGAGTCTTACTGCCTGACTGAGACTGCCTGACTGACAGACTGACTCACTGACTGAATGATACTGACTGACTCACTGACTGACCGAGACTGACTGACTGACTCACTGACTGACCGAGACTGACTGACTAACTGCCTGACTGACTGAGACTGGACTGACTGACTGACTGACTGACTGACTGACTGACTGACTGCCTGACTGACTGAGACTGGACTGACTGACTGACTGACTGACTGACTAACTGACTGACTGAGACTGACTGACTGACTGACTGGCTGAGACTAAATGACTGACTGACTGACTGACTGCTTGACTGACTAACTGACTGGACAGGACTGACCGACTGACTGACTGACTGACTGCCTGACTGACTGACTGACTGAATGACTGACTGGCTGAGACTAAATGACTGACTGCTTGACTGACTGGCTGAAGGACTAACTGACTGACTGAGACTGACTGACTGACTGCCTAACTGATTGAGTGACTGACTGACTGGACTGACTGACTGAGACTGAGTGACTGAGTGCTTGACTGATTGACTGTCGGACTGACTGACTGACTTCGCAAAAGGGAAAAATAAAAAAAAAAGAATTATAAAATTAGAAAAAAATATTTGCACTTAAGATTTCCTTTCCGGCTGGGATTTGAACCCAGGGCGACACGCATGTAAGCCCAACGCTCTCGCAAATATACTATCGGATCTCTGTTGGTCGGTGTCTTAATTATAATAAAAACAAAAAATGCACCTTGGTAATTATTGATCTAAAATCTTTGAAATCTAAAGGTCGAATGATTAAACTGACTCAGAATTTTCTTCCGTACATAAATAATCGATATTTGCAAAAGAAAGAAAATGAAAAAAAAGAATCTTCAAATTAGAAAAGAAATATATACATTGAAGATTTTCGTTCCGGCCGGGACTCGAACCCAGTACCACGCGCTTGGAACCCAACGGTCTAGCCATCAGGCTATCGGAGCTCTGTCGAGTGAAGTGTTAAATATAATAAAAACAAAAAATGCACCTTTTTAATTATTGATTCAAACACTTTGAAATATACAGGTCGAATAATTAAACTGACTCAGAATTTTTCTCCCTACATAAATAATCAATATTCGCAAAAGAGAAAAATTAAAAAAAAAGAAGAAGAATTTTCAAATTAGAAACTAAAAATATAAATTGAAGATTTTCGCTCAGGCTGGGACTCGAACCCAGGGCCACTCGCTTAGAAGCCCACCACTCTAGCCATTAGTCTAACAGAGCACTGACGGTCGGAGTTTTAAATATAATAAAAGCAAAAAATGCACCTTGGTAATTATTGATTCAAACACTTTGAAATCTGCGGGTCGAAAAATTAAACTGACTCAGAATTTTCTTCCCTACATTAATAATGAATACTTGTAAAAGAGAAAAATTTAAAAAAAAGAAGAAGAATTTTCAAATTAGAAACTAAAAATATACATTGAAGATTTTTATTCAGGCTGAGACTCGAACCCAGGGCCACTCGCTTGGAAGCCCAACACTCTAACCATTAGTCTATCGGAGCTCTGTAGATCGGAGTTTTAAATATAATAAAAACAAAAATGCACCTTGGTCATTATTTATTTAAACACTTTGAAATCTGCCGGTCGAAAAATTAAACTGACTCAGAATTTTCTTCCATACATAAATAATCAATATTTGAAAAGGAAAGAAATTGAAAAAAAAAAAGAATTTTCAAATTAGAATAGAAATATAAACATTGAAGATATTCGCTCCGGCTGGGACTCGAACCCAGGCCACTCGCTTGGAAGACCAGCGGTCTAGCCATTAGGCTATCGTAGTTCTGTCGCGCGGAGTCTTACTGCCTGACTGAGACTGCCTGACTGACAGACTGACTCACTGACTGAATGATACTGACTGACTCACTGACTGACCGAGACTGACTGACTGACTCACTGACTGACCGAGACTGACTGACTAACTGCCTGACTGACTGAGACTGGACTGACTGACTGACTGACTGACTGACTGACTGACTGACTGCCTGACTGACTGAGACTGGACTGACTGACTGACTGACTGACTGACTAACTGACTGACTGAGACTGACTGACTGACTGACTGGCTGAGACTAAATGACTGACTGACTGACTGACTGCTTGACTGACTAACTGACTGGACAGGACTGACCGACTGACTGACTGACTGACTGCCTGACTGACTGACTGACTGAATGACTGACTGGCTGAGACTAAATGACTGACTGCTTGACTGACTGGCTGAAGGACTAACTGACTGACTGAGACTGACTGACTGACTGCCTAACTGATTGAGTGACTGACTGACTGGACTGACTGACTGAGACTGAGTGACTGAGTGCTTGACTGATTGACTGTCGGACTGACTGACTGACTTCGCAAAAGGGAAAAATAAAAAAAAAAGAATTATAAAATTAGAAAAAAATATTTGCACTTAAGATTTCCTTTCCGGCTGGGATTTGAACCCAGGGCGACACGCATGTAAGCCCAACGCTCTCGCAAATATACTATCGGATCTCTGTTGGTCGGTGTCTTAATTATAATAAAAACAAAAAATGCACCTTGGTAATTATTGATCTAAAATCTTTGAAATCTAAAGGTCGAATGATTAAACTGACTCAGAATTTTCTTCCGTGCATAAATAATCGATATTTTCAAAAGAAAGAAATTGAAAAAAAAAGAATCTTCAAATTAGAAAAGAAATATATACATCGAAGATTTTCGTTCCGGCCGGGACTCGAACCCAGTACCACGCGCTTGGAACCCAACGGTCTAGCCATCAGGCTATCGGAGCTCTGTCGCTTGAAGTCTTAAATATAATAAAAACAAAAAATGCACCTTTTTAATTATTGATTCAAACACTTTGAAATCTACAGGTCGAATAATTAAACTGACTCAGAATTTTTCTCCCTACATAAATAAACAATATTCGAAAAAGAGAAAAATTTAAAAAAAAGAAGAAGAATTTTCAAATTAGAAACTAAAAATATAAATTGAAGATTTTCGCGCGGGCTGGGACTCGACCCCAGGGCCTTTCGCTTGGAAGCCCACCAGTCTAGCCATTAGTCTAGCAGAGCTCTGACGATCGGAGTTTTAAATATAATAAAATCAAAAAATGCACCTTGGTAATTATTTATCTAAACACTTTGAAATCTGCCGGTCGAAAAATTAAACTGACTCAGAATTTTCTTCCCCACATAAATAATGAATACTTGTAAAAGAGAAAAATTAAAAAAAAAGAAGAAGAATTTTCAAATTAGAAACTAAAAATATACATTGAAGATTTTCGTTCAGGCTGGGAATCGAACCCAGGGCCACTAGCTTGGAAGCCCAACACTCTAACCATTAGTCTATCGGAGCTCTTTGGTCGGAGTTTTAAATATAATAAAAACAAAAATGCACCTTGGTAATTATTTATTTAAACACTTTTGAAATCTGGCGGTCGAAAAATTAAACTGACTCAGAATTTTCTTCCCTACATAAATAATCAATATTTGCAAAGGAAAGAAATTGAAAAAAAAAAAGAATTTTCAAATTAGAAAAGAAAAATAAACATTGAAGATATTCGCTCCGGCTGGGACTCGAACCCAGGCCACTCGCTTGGAAGACCAGCGGTCTAGCCATTAGGCTATCGGAGTTCTGTCGCGCGGAGTCTTACTGCCTGACTGAGACTGCCTGACTGACAGACTGACTCACTGACTGAATGATACTGACTGACTCACTGACTGACCGAGACTGACTGACTGACTCACTGACTGACCGAGACTGACTGACTAACTGCCTGACTGACTGAGACTGGACTGACTGACTGACTGACTGACTGACTGACTGACTAACTGCCTGAGACTGGACTGACTGACTGACTGACTGACTGACTAACTGACTGACTGAGACTGACTGACTGACTGCTTGACTGCCTGACTGACTGCTTGACTGACTAACTGACTGGACAGGACTGACCGACTGACTGACTGACAGACTGACCGAGACTGACTGACTAACTGCCTGACTGACTGAGACTGGACTGACTGACTGTCTGACTGACTGACTAACTGACTGACTGAGACTGACTGACTGAGACTGACTGACTGACTGCTTGACTGCCTGACTGACTGCTTGACTGACTAACTGACTGGACAGGACTGACCGACTGACTGACTGACAGAATGACTGAATAAGGCTGACTGACTGAATGACTGACTGACTGAGACTAAATGACTGACTGCTTGACTGACTGGCTGAAGGACTAACTGAGTGACTGAGACTGACTGACTGACTGCCTAACTGACTGAGTGACTGACTGACTGGACTGACTGACTGAGACTGAGTGACTGAGTGCTTGACTGATTGACTGTCGGACTGACTGACTGACTTCGCAAAAGGGAAAAATTAAAAAAAAAAGAATTATAAAATTAGAAAAAAATATTTGCATTTAAGATTTCCTTTCCGGCTGGGATTTGAACCCAGGGCGACACGCATGTAAGCCCAACGCTCTCGCCAATATACTATCGGATCTCTGTTGGTCGGTGTCTTAATTATAAAAAAAACAAAAAATGCACCTTGGTAATTATTGATCTAAAATCTTTGAAATGTAAAGGTCGAATGATTAAACTGACTCAGAATTTTCTTTCGTACATAAATAATCGATATTTGCAAAAGAAAGAAATTGAAAAAAAAAGAATCTTCAAATTAGAAAAGAAATATATACATTGAAGATTTTCGTTCCGGCCGGGACTCGAACCCAGTACCACGCGCTTGGAACCGAACGGTCTAGCCATCAGGCAATCGGAGCTCTGTCGAGTGAAGTCTTAAATATAATAAAAACAAAAAATGCACCTTTTTAATTATTGATTCAAACACTTTGAAATCTACAGGTCGAATAATTAAACTGACTCAGAATTTTTCTCCCTACATAAATAATCAATATTCGAAAAAGAGAAAAATTAAAAAAAAAAAAGAAGAATTTTCAAATTAGAAACTAAAAATATAATTTGAAGATTTTCGCGCCGGCTGGGACTCGACCCCAGGGCCTTTCGCTTGGAAGACCAGCGGTCTAGCCATTAGGCTATCGGAGTTCTGTCGCGCGGAGTCTTACTGCCTGACTGAGACTGCCTGACTGACAGACAGACTCACTGACTGAATGATACTGACTGACTCACTGACTGACCGAGACTGACTGACTGAATCACTGACTGACCGAGACTGACTGACTAACTGCCTGACTGACTGAGACTGGACTGACTGACTGACTGACTGAGTGACTGACCGAGACTGACTGACTAACTGCCTGACTGACTGAGACTGGACTGACTGACTGACTGACTGACTGACTAACTGACTGACTGAGACTGACTGACTGACTGCTTGACTGCCTGACTGACTGCTTGACTGACTAACTGACTGGACAGGACTAACTGATTGACTGACTGACAGACTGACTGAATAAGGCTGACTGACTGAATGACTGACTGACTGAGACTAAATGACTGACTGCTTGACTGACTGGCTAAAGGACTAACTGACTGACTGAGACTGACTGACTGACTGCTTAACTGACTGAGTGACTGACTGACTGGACTGACTGACTGAGACTGAGTGACTGAGTGCTTGACTGATTGACTGTCGGACTGACTGACTGACTTTGCAAAAGGGAAAAATAAAAAAAAAAAGAATTATCAAATTAGAAGAAAATAGTTGCATGTAAGATTTCCTTTCCGGCTGGGATTTGAACCCAGGGCGACACGCATGTAAGCCCAACGCTCTCGCCAATATACTATCGGATATCTGTTGGTCGGTGTCTTAATTATAATAAAAACAAAAAATGCACCTTGGTAATTATTGATCTAAAATCTTTGAAATCTAAAGGTCGAATGATTAAACTGACTCAGAATTTTCTTCCGTACATAAATAATCGATATTTGCAAAAGAAAGAAAATGAAAAAAAAAGAATCTTCAAATTAGAAAAGAAATATATACATTGAAGATTTTCGTTCCGGCCGGGACTCGAACCCAGTACCACGCGCTTGGAACCCAACGGTCTAGCCATCAGGCTATCGGAGCTCTGTCGAGTGAAGTCTTAAATATAATAAAAACAAAAAATGCACCTTTTTAATTATTGATTCAAACACTTTGAAATATACAGGTCGAATAATTAAACTGACTCAGAATTTTTCTCCCTACATAAATAATCAATATTCGCAAAAGAGAAAAATTAAAAAAAAAGAAGAAGAATTTTCAAATTAGAAACTAAAAATATAAATTGAAGATTTTCGCTCAGGCTGGGACTCGAACCCAGGGCCACTCGCTTAGAAGCCCACCACTCTAGCCATTAGTCTAACAGAGCACTGACGGTCGGAGTTTTAAATATAATAAAAGCAAAAAATGCACCTTGGTAATTATTGATTCAAACACTTTGAAATCTGCGGGTCGAAAAATTAAACTGACTCAGAATTTTCTTCCCTACATTAATAATGAATACTTGTAAAAGAGAAAAATTAAAAAAAAAGAAGAAGAATTTTCAAATTAGAAACTAAAAATATACATTGAAGATTTTCATTCAGGCTGGGACTCGAACCCAGGGCCACTCGCTTGGAAGCCCAACACTCTAACCATTAGTCTATCGGAGCTCTGTAGATCGGAGTTTTAAATATAATAAAAACAAAAATGCACCTTGGTCATTATTTATTTAAACACTTTGAAATCTGCCGGTCGAAAAATTAAACTGACTCAGAATTTTCTTCCATACATAAATAATCAATATTTGCAAAGGAAAGAAATTGAAAAAAAAAAAGAATTTTCAAATTAGAATAGAAATATAAACATTGAAGATATTCGCTCCGGCTGGGACTCGAACCCAGGCCACTCGCTTGGAAGACCAGCGGTCTAGCCATTAGGCTATCGGAGTTCTGTCGCGCGGAGTCTTACTGCCTGACTGAGACTGCCTGACTGACAGACTGACTCACTGACTGAATGATACTGACTGACTCACTGACTGACCGAGACTGACTGACTGACTCACTGACTGACCGAGACTGACTGACTAACTGCCTGACTGACTGAGACTGAACTGACTGACTGACTGACTGACTAACTGACTGACTGAGACTGACTGACTGACTGCTTGACTGTATGACTGACTATTTCACTGACTGACTGAATGACTAAATGACTGACTGACACTGACTGACTGACTGCCTGACTGACTGCTTGACTGACTAACTGACTGGACAGGACTGACCGACTGACTGACTGACAGACTGACTGAATAAGGCTGACTGACTGACTGACTGACAGACTGACTGAATAAGGCTGAACGACTGACTGACTGCCTGACTGACTGACTGACTGAATATGGCTGACTGAATGACTGACTGACTGAATGACTGACTGACTGACTGACCGAGACTGACTGACTGACTGACTGAGACTGGACTGGACTGACTGACTGACTGACTGACTGACTGAGACTGACTGACTGACTGACTGACTGAGACTGACTGACTGCTTGACTGACTAACTGACTGGACAGGACTGACCGACTGACTGACTGACTGACTGCCTGACTGACTGACTGACTGAATGACTGACTGTCTGAGACTAAATGACTGACTGCTTGACTGACTGGCTGAAGGACTAACTGACTGACTGAGACTGACTGACTGACTGCCTAACTGATTGAGTGACTGACTGACTGGACTGACTGACTGAGACTGAGTGACTGAGTGCTTGACTGATTGACTGTCGGACTGACTGACTGACTTCGCAAAAGGGAAAAATAAAAAAAAAAGAATTATAAAATTAGAAAAAAATATTTGCACTTAAGATTTCCTTTCCGGCTGGGATTTGAACCCAGGGCGACACGCATGTAAGCCCAACGCTCTCGCAAATATACTATCGGATCTCTGTTGGTCGGTGTCTTAATTATAATAAAAACAAAAAATGCACCTTGGTAATTATTGATCTAAAATCTTTGAAATCTAAAGGTCGAATGATTAAACTGACTCAGAATTTTCTTCCGTGCATAAATAATCGATATTTTCAAAAGAAAGAAATTGAAAAAAAAAGAATCTTCAAATTAGAAAAGAAATATATACATCGAAGATTTTCGTTCCGGCCGGGACTCGAACCCAGTACCACGCGCTTGGAACCCAACGGTCTAGCCATCAGGCTATCGGAGCTCTGTCGCTTGAAGTCTTAAATATAATAAAAACAAAAAATGCACCTTTTTAATTATTGATTCAAACACTTTGAAATCTACAGGTCGAATAATTAAACTGACTCAGAATTTTTCTCCCTACATAAATAAACAATATTCGAAAAAGAGAAAAATTTAAAAAAAAGAAGAAGAATTTTCAAATTAGAAACTAAAAATATAAATTGAAGATTTTCGCGCGGGCTGGGACTCGACCCCAGGGCCTTTCGCTTGGAAGCCCACCAGTCTAGCCATTAGTCTAGCAGAGCTCTGACGATCGGAGTTTTAAATATAATAAAATCAAAAAATGCACCTTGGTAATTATTTATCTAAACACTTTGAAATCTGCCGGTCGAAAAATTAAACTGACTCAGAATTTTCTTCCCCACATAAATAATCAATATTTGCAAAGAAAAAAATTGAAAAAAAAAAAAGAATTTTCAAATTCGAAAAGAAATATATACATTGAAGATATTCGTTCCGGCTGGGACTCGAACCCATGCCATTCGCTTGGAAGACCAACGGTCTAGCCATTAGCTATCGGAGTTCTGTCGGTCGGAGTCTTACTGCCTTACTGAGACTGCCTGACTGACAGACTGACCGAGACTGACTGACTGATTGCCTGACTGACTGAGACTGGGTTGGACTGACTGACTGACTGACTAACTGACTGACTGAGCCTGCTTGACTGACTGCTTGACTGACTAACTGACTGACTGAACTGGACTGACCGACTGGCTGACTGAATGACTGACTGACTGACTGCCTAACTGACTGAGTGACTGACTGACTGGACTGACTGACTGAGACTGAATGACTAACTGCCTAACTGACTGAGTGACTGAATGACTAACTGACTGACTGACTGCTTGAGTGACTGAATGACTGACTGCTTGACTGACTGACTGGACTGGACTGACCAACTGACAGACTGACTGACAGACCGAGACTGATTGATTGAGTGTTAGACTGAATGACTGACTTCGCAAAAGGGAAAAATAAAAAAAAAAAGAATTATCAAATTAGAAAAAAATAGTTGCATGTAAGATTTCCTTTCCGGCTTGGATTCGAACCCACGGCCACACGCTTGGAAGCCAAACGCTCTCGCCAATAGACTATCGGATCTCGGTTGGCCGGTGTCTTAATTATAATAAAAACAAAAAATGCACCTTGGTAATTATTGATCTAAAATCTTTAAAATCTACAGGTCGAATAATTAAACTGACTCAGAATTTTCTTCCGTATATAAATAATCGATATTTGCAAAAGAAAAAAAATGAAAAAAAAAAAAGAATTTTCAAATTAGAAAAAAAATATCTACATTGAAGATTTTCGTTGCGGCCGGGACTCGAACCCAGTACCACTCGCTTGGAACCCAATGGTCCAGCCATTAGGCTATCGGAGCTCTGTCGATGGAAGTCTTAAATATAATAAAAACTAAAAATGCACCTTAGTAATTATTGATTAAAACACTTTGAAATTTACAGGTCGAATAATTAAACTGACTCAGAATTTTTCTCCCTACATAAATAATCAATATTCGCAAATAAGAAAAATTTAAAAAAAAGAAGAAGAATTTTCAAGTTAGAAACTGAAAGTATTCTTTGAAGATTTTCGTTCAGGCTGGGACTCGAACCAAGTACCACGCGCTTGGAATCCCAACGGTCTAGCCATTAAGCTATCGGAGCGCTGTCGGTCGGAGTTTTAAATATAATAAAAACAAAAAATGCACCTCGGTAATTATTGATTTAAACACTTTGAAATCTGCGGGTCGAAAAATTAAACTGACTCAGAATTTTCTTCCCTACATAAATAATCAATACTTGTAAAAGAGAAAAATTAAAAAAAAAAAAAAAGAAGAAGAATTTTCAAAATAGAAACTGAAAATATACATTGAAGATTTCCTTTCAGGCTGGGATTCGAAACCAGGGCCACTCGCTTGGAAGCCCAACACGCTAACCATTAGTCTATCGGAGCTCTGTCGGTCGAAGTTTTAAATATAATAAAAACAAAAATGCACCTTGGTAATTATTTATTTAAACACTTTGAAATCTACGGTCGAAAAATTAAACTGACTCAGAATTTTCTTCCCTACATAAATAATCAATATTTGCAAAGGAAAGAAATTGAAAAAAAAAAAAAGAATTTTCAAATTAGAAAAGAAACATATACATTGAAGATATTCGCTCCAGCTGGGACTCGAACCCAGGCCACTCGCTTGGAAGACCAGCGGTCTAGCCATTAGGCTATCGGAGTTCTGTCGCGCGGAGTCTTACTGCCTGACTGAGACTGCCTGACTGACAGACTGACTCACTGACTGACTGATACTGACTGACTGACTGACTCACTGACTGACCGAGACTGACTGACTGACTCATTGACTGACCGAGACTGACTGACTGACCGAGACTGACTGACTAACTGCCTGACTGACTGAGACTGGACTGACTGACTGACTGACTGACTGACTGACTAACTGACTGACTGAGACTGACTGACTGACTGCTTGACTGTCTGACTGACTATTTCACTGACTGACTGAATCACTAAATGACTGACTGACACTGACTGACTGACTGCTTGACTGCCTGACTGACTGCTTGACTGACTAACTGACTGGACAGGACTGACCGACTGACTGACTGACAGACTGACTGAATAAGGCTGACTGACTGACTGACTGACAGACTGACTGAATAAGGCTGACTGACTGCCTGACTGACTGACTGACTGACTGACTGACCGAGACTGACTGACTGACTGACTGAGACTGGACTGGACTGACTAACTGACTGAGACTGGACTGGACTGACTAACTGACTGACTGACTGAGACTGACTGACTGCTTGACTGACTAACTGACTGGACAGGACTGACCGACTGACTGACTGACTGACTGCCTGACTGACTGAATGACTGACTGACTGAGACTAAATGACTGACTGCTTGACTGACTGGCTGAAGGACTAACTGACTGACTGAGACTGACTGACTGACTGACTGCCTAACTAACTGAGTGACTGACTGACTGGACTGACTGACTGAGACTGAGCGACTGAGTGCTTGACTGATTGACTGTCGGACTGACTGACTGACTTCGCAAAAGGGAAAAATAAAAAAAAAAAGAATTATAAAATTAGAAAAAAATATTTGCATTTAAGATTCCCTTTCCGGCTGGGATTTGAACCCAGGGCGACACGCATGTAAGCCCAACGCTCTCGCCAATATACTATCGGATCTCTGTTGGTCGGTGTCTTAATTATAATAAAAACAAAAAATGCACCTTGGTAATTATTGATCTAAAATCTTTGAAATCTAAAGGTCGAATGATTAAACTGACTCAGAATTTTCTTCCGTACATAAATAATCGATATTTGCAAAAGAAAGAAATTGAAAAAAAAAAGAATCTTCAAATTAGAAAAGAAATATATGCATTGAAGAATTTCGTTCCGGCCGGGACTCGAACCCAGTACCACGCGTTTGGAACCCAACGGTCTAGCCATCAGGCTATCGGAGCTCTGTCGATTGAAGTCTTATATATAATAAAAACAAAAAATGCACCTTTTTAATTATTGATTCAAACACTTTGAAATCTACAGGTCGAATAATTAAACTGACTCAGAATTTTTCTCTCTACATAAATAATCAATATTCGCAAAAGAGAAAAATTAAAAAAAAGAAGAAGAATTTTCAAATTAGAAACTAAAAATATAAATTGAAGATTTTCGCTCAGGCTGGGACTCAAACCCAGGGCCACTCGCTTGGAAGCCCACCACTCTAGCCATTAGTCTAACAGAGCACTGACGGTCGGAGTTTTAAATATAATAAAATCAAAAAATGCACCTTGGTAATTATTTATCTAAACACTTTGAATTCTGCGTTTCGAAAAATTAAACTGACTCAGAATTTTCTTCCCTACATAAGTAATCAATATTTGCAAAAGAAAGAAACTGAAAAAAAAAAAAAGAATTTTCAAATTAGAAAAGAAATATATACATTGAGGACATTCGTTCCGGCTGGGACTCGAACCCAGGCCACTCGCTTGGAAGACCAACGGTCTAGCCATTAGGCTATCGGAGTTCTGTCGGTCGGAGTCTTACTGCCTGACTGAGACTGCCTGACTGACAGACTGACAGACTGACTAACTGACTGACTGATACTGACTGACTCACTGACTGACCGAGACTGACTGACTGACTGCCTGAGACTGGGTTTGACTGACTGACTGACTGACTAACTGACTGACTGATCCTGTTTGACTGACTGCTTGACTGACTAACTGACTGACTGAACTGGACTGACCGACTGGCTGACTGAATGACTGACTGACTGACTGCCTAACTGACTGAGTGACTGACTGACTGGACTGACTGACTGAGACTGAATGACTAACTGCCTAACTGACTGTGTGACTGAATGACTAACTGACTGACTGACTGACAGACTGACTGGCTGACAGAGACTGACTGATTGACTGTCGGACTGACTGACTGACTTCGCAAAAGGGAAAAATAAAAAAAATTTATCAAATTAGAAAAAAATACATGCATTTAAGATTTTCGTTCTGGCCGGGACTCGAACCCAGTACCACGTGCTTGGAACCCAACGGTCTAGCCATTAGGCTATCGGAGCTCTGTCGATGGAAGTCTTAAATATAATAAAAACAAAAAATGCACCTTGGTAATTATTGATTCAAACACTTTGAAATTTACAGGACGAATAATTAAACTGACTCAGAAATTTTCTCCCTACTTAAATAATCAATATTCGCAAAAGAGAAAAATTTAAAAAAAAATTAGAATTTTCAAATTAGAAACTAAAAGTATACATTGAAGATTTTCGTTCAGGCTGGGTCTCGAACTCAGGGCCACTCGCTTGGAAGCCTAACACTCTGGCCATTAGTCTATGGGAGCTCTGACGGTGGGAGTTTTAAATATAATAAAAGCAAAAAATGCACCTTGGTAATTATTGATTCAAACACTTTGAAATCTGCGGGTCGAAAAATTAAACTCACTCAGAATTTTCTTCCCTACATAAATAATGAATACTTGTAAAAGAGAAAAATTAAAAAAAAAGAAGAAGAATTTTCAAATTAGAAACTAAAAATATACATTGAAGATTTTCGTTCAGGCTGGGACTCGAACCCAGGGCCACTCGCTTGGAAGCCCAACACTCTAACCATTAGTCTATCGGAGCTCTGTTGATCGGAGTTTTAAATATAATAAAAACAAAAATGCACCTTGGTCATTATTTATTTAAACACTTTGAAATCTGCCGGTCGAAAAATTAAACTGACTCAGAATTTTCTTCCCTACATAAATAATCAATATTTGCAAAGGAAAGAAATTGAAAAAAAAAAGAATTTTCAAATTAGAATAGAAATATAAACATTGAAGATATTCGCTCCGGCTGGGATACGAACCCAGGCCACTCGCTTGGAAGACCAGCGGTCTAGCCATTAGGCTATCGGAGTTCTGTCGCGCGGAGTCTTACTGCCTGACTGAGACTGCCTGACTGACAGACTGACTCACTGACTGAATGATACTGACTGACTCACTGACTGACCGAGACTGACTGACTGACTCACTGACTGACCGAGACTGACTGACTAACTGCCTGACTGACTGAGACTGGACTGACTGACTGACTGACTGACTGACTGACTGATTGACTAACTGACTGACTGAGACTGACTGACTGACTGCTTGACTGTATGACTGACTATTTCACTGACTGACTGAATGACTAAAAGACTGACTGACACTGACTGACTGACTGCTTGACTGCCTGACTGACTAACTGACTGGACAGGACTGACCGACTGACTGACTGACAGACTGACTGAATAAGGCTGACTGACTGACTGACAGACTGACTAAATAAGGCTGAATGACTGACTGACTGCCTGACTGACTGACTGACTGAATAAGGCTGAATGACTGACTGACTGCCTGACTGACTGACTGACTGAATGACTGACTGACTGACTGACCGAGACTGACTGACTGACTGACTGACTGAGACTGGACTGGACTGACTGACTGACTGACTGACTGACTGAGACTGACTGACTGACTGACTGACTGAGACTGACTGACTAACTGACTGGACAGGACTGACCGACTGACTGACTGACTGACTGCCTGACTGACTGACTGACTGAATGAGTGACTGACTGAGACTAAATGACTGACTGCTTGACTGACTGGCTGAAGGACTAACTGACTGACTGAGACTGACTGACTGACTGCCTAACTGACTGAGTGACTGACTGACTGGACTGGACTGACCGACTGACACACTGACTGGCTGACAGAGACTGAATGATTGACTGTCGGACTGACTGACTGACTTCGCAAAAGGGAAAAATAAAAAAAAAGAATTATAAAATTAGAAAAAAATACATGCATTTAAGATTTTCTTTCCGGCTGGGATTCGAACCCATGGCCACACGCATGGAAGCCCAACGCTCTCGCCAATGGACTATCGGAACTCGGTTGGCCGGTGTCTTAATTATAATAAAAACAAAAAATGCACGTTGGTAATTATTGATCTAAAATCTTTGAAATCTACAGGTCGAATAATTAAACTGACTCAGAATTTTCTTCCGTACATAAATAATAGATATTTGCAAAAGAAAGAAAATGAAAAAAAAAATTTTCAAATTAGAAAAGAAATATATACATTGAAGATTTTCGTTCTGGCCGGGACTCGAACCCAGTACCACGTGCTTGGAACCCAACGGTCTAGCCATTAGGCTATCGGAGCTCTGTCGATGGAAGTCTTAAATATAATTAAAAAAAAAATGCACCTTGGTAATTATTGATTCAAACACTTTGAAATTTACAGGACGAATAATTAAACTGACTCAGAAATTTTCTCCCTACTTAAATAATCAATATTCGCAAAAGAGAAAAATTTAAAAAAAAGAAGAATTTTCAAATTAGAAACTAAAAGTATACATTGAAGATTTTCGTTCAGGCTGGGTCTCGAACCCAGGGCCACTCGCTTGGAAGCCTAACACTCTGGCCATTAGTCTATGGGAGCTCTGTCGGTGGGAGTTTTAAATATAATAAAAGCAAAAAATGCACCTTGGTAATTATTGATTCAAACACTTTGAAATCTGCGGGTCGAAAAATTTAACTCACTCAGAATTTTCTTCCCTACATAAATAATGAATACTTGTAAAAGAGAAAAATTAAAAAAAAAGAAGAAGAATTTTCAAATTAGAAAAGAAATATAAACATGGAAGATTTTCGTTCAGGCTGGGACTCGAACCCAGGGCCACTCGCTTGGAAGCCCAACACTGTAACCATTAGTCTATCGGAGCTCTGTAGGTCGGAGTTTTAAATATAATAAAAACAAAAATGCACCTTGGTAATTATTTATTTAAACACTTTTGAAATCTGTCGGTCGAAAAATTAAACTGACTCAGAATTTTCTTCCCTACATAAATAATCAATATTTGCAAAGGAAAGAAATTGAAAAAAAAAAAGAATTTTCGAATTAGAAAAGAAATATAAACATGGAAGATATTCGCTCCGGCTGGGACTCGAACCCAGGCCACTCGCTTGGAAGACCAGCGGTCTAGCCATTAGGCTATCGGAGTTCTGTCGCGCGGAGTCTTACTGCCTGACTGAGACTGCCTGACTGAGAGACTGTCTCACTGACTGAATGATACTGACTGACTCACTGACTGACCGAGACTGACTGACTGACTCACTGACTGACCGAGACTGACTGACTAACTGCCTGACTGACTGAGACTGGACTGACTGACTGACTGACTGACTGACTGACCGAGACTGACTGACTAACTGCCTGACTGACTGAGACTGGACTGACTGACTGACTGACTGACTGACTGACTAACTGACTGACTGAGACTGACTGACTGACTGCTTGACTGCCTGACTGACTGCTTGACTGACTAACTGACTGGACAGGACTGACCGACTGACTGACTGACAGACTGACTGAATAAGGCTGACTGACTGAATGACTGACTGACTGAGACTAAATGACTGACTGCTTGACTGACTGGCTGAAGGACTAACTGACTGACTGACTGCCTAACTAACTGAGTGACTGACTGACTGGACTGACTGACTGAGACTGAATGACTTACTGCCTAACTGACTGAGTGACTGAATGACAAACTGACTGATTGACTGCTTAAGTGACTGACTGACTGACTGCTTGACTGACTTACTGGACTGGACTGACCGACTGACAGACTGACTGGCTGACAGAGACTGACTGATTGACTGTCGGACTGACTGACTGACTTCGCAAAAGGGAAAAATAAGAAAAAATTATCAAATTAGAAAAAAATATATGCATTTAAGATTTTCTTTCTGGCTGGGATTCGAACCCAGTGCCACACGCATGGAAGCCCAACGCTCTCGCCAATGGACTATCAGATCTCGGTTGGCCGGTGTCTTAATTATAGTAAAAACAAAAAATGCACCTTGGTAATTATTGATCTAAAATCTTTGAAATCTACAGGTCGAATAATTAAACTGACTCAGAATTTTCTTCCGTACATAAATAATCGATATTTGCAAAAGAAAAAAATGAAAAATAATGAATTTTCAAATTAGAAAAGAAAAATATACATTGATGATTTTCGTTCCGGCCGGGACTCGAACCCAGTACCACGCGCTTGGAACCCAACGGTCTAGCCATTAGGCTATCGGAGCTCTGTCGATGGAAGTCTTGAATATAATAAAAACAAAAAATGCACCTTGGTAATTATTGATTCAAACACTTTGAAATTTAGAGGTCGAATAATTAAACTGACTCAGAATTTTTCTCCCTACATAAATAATCAATATTCGCAAAAGAGAAAAATTAAAAAAAAAAGAGAAGAATTTTCAAATTAGAAACTAAAAGTATACATTGAAGCTTTTCGTTCAGGCTGGGACTCGAACCCAGGGCCACTCGCTTGGAAGCCTAACACTCTAGCCATTAGTCTATGGGAGCTCTGTCGGTGGGAGTTTTAACCCTTTCCGGCGCGGTGGTCACAAAAAGGGACACCAATTTAAAAAATTTCTTTAAAAAAAAGTTTTTTCTTTAAAACTCCAAAAATCGCTGCATTAGTTGCTTTTATTTCTCTGTAATGCACAGAGTTGGCAGCACTATTAAATTTGACTCTTTTTGTTGTCTTAATTTCTTGTTCAAAATACCTCGATTTTGAAGCTCAAATACAATATTTTTTTCAAGATTTTAAAATTTACACCATAAACTAAATTAGTCAACTATTTTCCCTCAGGAATCCTGAGCTAATCAATCATAATTTTGTAAAAGATTCGAGTTCATTTTTGATTGCATAAACAAAGTTTCTTTCCAGGTGTCCCCAAATGTGGACACCGCCCGTCTAGAGCATTGATCTCACTGTTGTGGGTGAAAGATGTAATTTGATACATTTCAGAAAAGGGGGACCAAAAGAATAGTCTACAATGGGCTTTTGTTTATTTATTTTGGGTTCTTGACCCAGAACAGGTGAATTTGAAGGTCCATGCCTGCACACATTTGAGATCTGCTTTTCCTACCAGACAGTTGTATACTTTTTTTATTTTCAGCTTTGATATTATTTTTTCTGTAAATGGTATTATACAGTCGTATTTTTCCATTTAAAATTTTATAGCACAAAAGGAATGCACATAAAGCAAGAACAATGTGCCAAAAATATTTTTAACATTTTAAATTGCTTATTTAGATATTTTTATATAATCTATATGAACTTTCTTGAATTTTACTTCATCTTTATCTTGGAATTTTTATAGTAAAAATATTGAATTTTGTGTTCTAAATATTCTTAATGGCATAAATTATTGAAATAATTAGTAAAAATGCTTAAGAGCTTAAAATATTTGAAATTACTCCAATTGTCATACGTGGTAAGCATAACCACTTCAGAAAACAATTTCTGCTCTAGGTGGGCGGTGGTCACAAACGGGGACACCACCCCAAGATGGAGGGGGTGAATTTAAAAAAATTTTGACTGTAAAATCTATGTCCAGATAACCAATTTATCCCATCCATTGTGTTTTTTTATTATATTTCTAAAATTTTAATGACCTGCTCCTGTAAGGGTTAAATATAATAAAAACAAAAAATGCACCTTGGTAATTGTTTATTTAAACACCTTAAAATCTTCGGGTCGAAAAATTAAACTGACTTAGAAGTTTCTTCCCTACATAAATAATCAATATTTTCAAAAGAAAGAAATTGAAAAAAAAAAAATAATTTTCAAATTAGAAATGAAATATATACATTGAAGATATTCGCTCCGGGTGGGCTTCGAACCCAGGCCACTCGCTTGGAAGACCAACGGTCTAGCCATTAGGCTATCGGAGCTCTGTCGGTCGGACTTTTAAATATAATAAAAACAAAAAATGCACCTTGGTAATTATTGATTCAAACACTTTGAAATCTGCGGGTCGAAAAATTAAACTGGCTCAGAATTTTCTTCCCTACATAAATAATCAATACTTGTAACAGAGAAAAATCAAAAAAAAAAAAAGAAGAAGAAGAATTTTCAAATTAGAACCTAAAAATGTACATTGAAGATTTTCGTTCAGGCTGGGACTCGAAACCAGGGCCACTCGCTTGGAAACCCAACACTCTAACCATTAGTCTATCGGAGCTCTGTCGGTCGGTGTATAAAATATAATAAAAACAAAATTGCACCTTGGTAATTATTTATTTAAACACTTTGAAATCTGCCGGTCGAAAAATTAAACTGACTCAGAATTTTCTTCCCTACATAAATAATCAATATTTGCAAAGGAAAGAAATTGAAAAAAAAAAAAAAAGAATTTTCAAATTAGAAAAGAAATATATACATTGAAGATATTCGCTCCGGCTGGGACTCGAACCCAGGCCATTCGCTTGGAAGACCAGCGGTCTAGCCATTAGGCTATCGGAGTTCTGTCGAGCGTAGTCTTACTGCCTGACTGAGACTGCCTGACTAACAGACTGACTCTCTGACTGACTGATACTGACTGACTCACTGACTGACCGAGACTGACTGACTGACTCACTGACTGACCGAGACTGACTGACTAACTGCCTGACTGACTGAGACTGCACTGACTGACTGACTGACTGACTAACTGACTGACTGAGACTGACTGACTGACTGCTTGACTGTCTGACTGACTATTTCACTGACTGACTGAATGACTAAATGACTGACTGACACTGACTGACTGACTGCTTGACTGCCTGACTGACTGCTTGACTGACTAACTGACTGGACAGGACTGACCGACTGACTGACTGACAGACTGACTGAATAAGGCTGACTGACTGACTGACTGACAGACTGACTGAATAAGGCTGACTGAATAAGGCTGACTGACTGACTGACTGACTGACTGAATGACTGACTGACTGACTGACCGAGACTGACTGACTGACTGACTGAGACTGGACTGGACTGACTGACTGACTGACTGACTGACTGAGACTGACTGACTGACTGACTGAGACTGACTGACTGCTTGACTGACTAACTGACTGGACAGGACTGACCGTCTGATTGACTGACTGACTGACTGACTGACTGAATGACTGACTGATTGAGACTAAATGACTGACTGATTGACTGACTGACTGACTGACTGAATGACTGACTGACTGAGACTGACTGACTGACTGCCCAGGTCAAAATTCATGCTATTACTAGCAACAGAAATATGCTAGCTTTTGCTATTTTTTGCTTTGTCTGCTAGTTATTCATGCTATGATATGCTTTTTTATGCTAGCAAGCATCACATGCTATTCAGCTAGCATACTCAGTAATAGCATGGCAAGCTATCTACAAGCATCATATGCTTATTTGCTGTTCAAGCTTGTTCAAAAGCATGTAGTGCTACGTAGCTTAATAAGCTATTTTAAGCTTTTTTATGCTAGCAAGTATCACATGCTATTCAGCTAGCATACGCAGTAATAGCATAGCAAGCTATCTACAAGCATCATATGCTTATTTGCTGTTCAAGCTTGTTTAAAAGCATGTAGTGCTACGCAGCTTAATAAGCTATTTTAAGCTTTTTTATGCTAGCAAGCATCACATGCTATTCAACTAGCATACACAGTAATAGCATGGCAAGCTATCTACAAGCATCATATGCTTATTTGCTGTTCAAGCTTGTTCAAAAGCATGTAGTGCTATGTAGCTTAATAAGCTATTTTAAGCTTTTTTATGCTAGCAAGCATCACATACTATTCAGCTAGCATACACAGAAATAGCATAGCAAGCTGTCTACAGGCATCATATGCTTATTTGTTGTTCGAGCTTGTTCAAAAGCATTTAGTGCTACGTAGCTTAATAAGCTTTTATGCTACACATACACACACTTATGCCTGCACACAGACACAAACACATATGCCTACATACACACACGCGCGCGTACACACACAGCACTGCATACGCAACACGCACACATTTGCATACACACACACACGCACCCACACACATGCGCCTACACAAGCGCACACGCGCATTCATACACACACACGCTGGTGATTGCGAAAAACATAATTTAAATTCAAGATGCCAAAAATTCAATTTTTTTTTTTTTTTTTTTTTTTTTTTTGCCCTTCCTGAGGGATTTTTTTTTTTTTTTTTTTTTTTTTTTTTTGCGCTCTATTATATGCCTTCATGTATGCACCTTCATTTTTTTTATGCGCCCTCAAACCTGTGTGCCTTCTGTATTAAGGTTGGCGGGGGACCCAAATAGTGTTACTTTTAAATAAATTCATAAGGCCTCGCTGATTGCCTGCTCAAACAGTAGACTTGTCATTCAGGGGTCAACTGCCCCACACTCCTTGACTACGGGAAATTAATGTATCTACATATAATTTAGCGTATTTTTTGCTATTTCTGGTGTAATTTCCATCAAGTACCATACTTTTTGCACCCACCACCCTGAAAAATTCGAAATGACCTCCTATAAGGCAGATGCTTATCCCCGGTTTCTTTCTCGACCCCGATGTAATACTATTGCATAGTTTATGAAGGCAATGGACAGTTCCCAGTCCTCTGATATTTGTTAAGCATTAAAACTTTAATAATGAACATAATTGCATAGAAAAACAAAAATGCATTTAAATGAGCGTCCCAATTGTAGGGACTCTAGTGCTAATAATTTTGACGAGAAAAATTTAAAAAAAAATGAATATAACTCATGGAAAGTGAACTGTCAAAGTGTTTTTTTTTTCATTGGTTTGTTATTTTCACACATTTATAGAACAGCGTTTCAACGTATACAAGCAGAGATTTTTTTAATGAAATTACGCAAGGGCAAAGTGCAAAAAATGTGTACCTTTCATGGCGGGAAATTTGGAAAAGCAAACTGTGATTGGCAACGGCAACATTCCGAGCCGCACCACACCAACCAGCATGTTTATTTTGTGCACAGGAGGAAATTTGCGCTGAGATAAGTATTCTTTTAAACCTGTTTCTGAAATTTAACTTAATATTGTAATACTTGTTTGTGCTTGTAATTGTTTTTTATGCAAACTCAAGTATCTTATCAAACTATTTTACGTTGTAAGCAAAGCATTGTAGCAAAAATGTTTGTTTCCTTGAGTTCGGACAATCTAACGAGTTGTTTTGTTTCATCTTGTAGTACGGCGCTATTTACTGAAAAGTGTCACTATTTTACTGAAAAGTGTCGATGCTATTTTTTTTAAAATCATATTTTGGATCAGAAAGTTATTGTAATCCATAACGTAGTTATGTAAGCTGCCTTTACTTAATATAGGCATTAGAGTCCTATATTGGATATTCAATCACGTTGCTAGAAATTTCTTCTTTAGTTTTTCGTTTTTAAATTCATTAAAAATCTTGATTTTATTTTATGATTAAAACAAATTAAAGCAAGATTAAGATGCATCAGTTCATCAGCAGCATCAGTACAACTTTATAACAAGTATAAGGTTAGACTCTTAAAAGTTTTAGATTAGCTTTAGTTAGAAACTTCTATATATGTTTACTTCATGTATAATAATTTACCAGTAATTTTGAAATTTAACTTCTGAACATATTTTTGCTTCGTCGTAGACCAAAAATCAACAGCTTAAAATTGAAATTTATCCAGGACAGAATTAACTTTTGTCAAGACGCTTCTTAGTTAGGATTCACTGAATAGTTGGTTAATCTTTTAATATACTGCATATTTGGCAGACGAACAGAATATTTGGTTTGATTGAATACTTTAATAATTCAGTGACGCAATGCGTAGCAAATTTATTTTCAACACTTAGTAAACATATTTTTTCATATAATGAATGAAAGTTTTAACGTAGTTAAAAATTAGTTTGAGTTGTTGCCGTCTAATACTGTCAAACCTGGTTTATAAGAAAGCACTTAAAATTAATTTCTGCTTGGACAAACTGCATTTGAGATCCCTAATCCCGGTCCTACTGTTGATGATTTTCCAAATAAGATGATCTGCTTTAAACAATATGGTTTAAAAGTTCCTTCTGATATTGTTTTAACGAGTTTCAAATGTGCTATCATATTCAAAACAATTTTAACGTAAGAGAAAACACTCAGGTGGTAATTTAAAATTTTATTATTTTCAATTTTTTGTAATTTTTATGACATGTCTATATCTGAGAGTCAGAACAAGGTAACTCACAATATCGTGAGGAGACAGCTAAAATGGTTGTCAAAGATGGAATGCACCTGGTAAGTAATTACAAAGTTTTTTTTAGAATTATATTCACATGACTCGATACAGAATAAGATTCTACATGACAATACACTAATAAACTGAAAATCACAGTTTTTGGACTTATGTCAGTATTATAGCTCTGAGCTACAGATATTTTAATTAACCTTACTTTTTCAAATTCAATTAACTATGAAACAGTAAGCAGAAAAGAAAAAAAAAACTTGGATAATATGGAATATACATAATTATGTACAGTCGGCTAGCAACTTTGTTTTGTGTTTGTATGTAAGGTAATTGCAAGATCCTTTATTTATAATGTAACATACTACCATGATTATATTAGCTACATCAAATATTATTCGAAAAGAATTGCAGATAAATATAAACCATTAGTCCTTTACTAGAACAGTTTTTTTTTTAAATTTATAATTGCACTAAATATAGATGCATTTAGGATGTTAAATGAAAATTAATTTTTATTTCATAAAAAAGGAAAAATAGATTAACCTTCCTTACATTAAATTGGTATAAAATACAAATGTTGAAATCACAAAATAAATAATATTAGATATTGGGTAAAATATGTTATTCGGTGCACCTATGCTTTTTAGTACGGACAAACTGAGATTTGGCACTTGCACATTATAGTGAATCATAAGGAAAGGGGTAAGGAAAATAAAAATTTGTATTGTTGATATTTAGATATGAAAAATGCAGTAACCATTTAAAATATGTAAGTACTGTACACAAGTAAAATACTGTATTAAAATTGAAAATTTAGTTCTTTTAGTCAACCAGTTTTCTGCCAAAATGGAATGTTTCAATGACTTAATGGTTTGAGTTTTATAATTTACGAAACATATTAAGATTTGTTTTCTTAGTAACTACTTAATTTAAAGATTAATCATTTTGACTTTTAAAGGGTAGCTATTTCCTAAATTTTCCTTAGCAATTCTTGACAGTTTTCGTGCGTAATTTTTTAAAAAGACTAGCTAGGCTTTGTGTTGAATTTTAAAAATAATGAATATTCTAAAATAACACACAAGTTATTAAAAAATATATTTAGTAAGATCTTTTAATTTAGGAAATAAAACTTTCAAGAAAATATAATTACACGGAATTAGTATTAATGCTCTACTCAAGCTATACATTGTATTATTTATCTTTTAAATAGTAATGAACAAAGTTTTAATGAACAGAATCATCGGGTTACTGCATACACGTGTTTTGGAGTTACAGGAACTCTTTTTCAATGTAAAGTGGTGAGCTTTTGCATGTAAAGACCCAAAACACGGGTATGCAGTTGTCTGCTATTTTTGTGCATTAAAACGTTGTTCATTACTATTTACTTCCCTGCACAAAGGTATTTATTTCTTATTTATCTTTTAGTTTAAAGCAACTTTTTTTGCAGCCTTTAAGAACAAAATAAGATGCCTTCTTTGCACTAAGATTTTCAAGTAGGAAAGTGGAATTGCAAGTCCTTTCTCATCACAGGTAAGTGATATTAGTTTTGAAAATATCAGTAGGGGAATGTGGGGCAAAGTAAAATTGTGAAATGTTTACCCTGTTTTTAGTACAATATATCTAGTAATATTTTAAAATACATTTAGGCTTCTCGAGTCAGAAAAAGTTATCTCTGAAGGTCAAAGCGTAAGCTAATAAATACAAGCAGTTTTGAGAAATTGGTACTCATTTGGTAATATTTTGTTGTACAGTCAACCTTCGTTTATCGTGGTCAATTCGCTCCAGACTTTGCTGCAATAACTGAATTTCCGCGAAGTAGGATTTATTTATAAACCAAATGTTTTTTTTTCCTAATTAGAGTGCATAAAACCAACTTACGACAATTTAAATAGGTTTTAACATAGTTAGAGCCCCCTAAATATTAAACAGCTCTCTTAATCCCCATCACATTTTCATTACTTTGTTAAAACTAAGCTACACGCACAATATGCAGTTCTTAAACATTACTACTAATCTGTGAAAACAGCTCAACTTGTTCGATGATGAATATGTGCCCCCGTTCTTCCTCTTTACTTATCCTCATTAAAGGTATTATATATACAACTTAAAAAGCTTGTACATTGTGAACACTATATAGAAATGTATGTATTTATCCCCTAACAATACAATGATTTATACTTTCCAGTTAGTGTTGAACGGTTAAAATGAGATAGCGATTCCCTACACTTTCTTCGCCTATTTTGTACCTTCACTCCCTTAACTAGTCCAACTATAGCCCCTCAGAAGAGCTTATCTTACTAAAAGGACATACTTTGTTATTCTTTAGTGGGAAAAAATTTACAGGGCATAAAAAAGGATTATTACTATATTTGAAGAAAAAAAAACCCCAGAAAAAATCGCAATGTAGTGAAGCCCCGAAAGTCGAAGCGCAAAGTAGCAAGGGATGACTGTAACTCAAAAATTATTTTTGTAATTTTAAAATGAAATAGTTTTTATTATTAACATTTTTAGTACTACTTGAGGCCTATCAGTGCAGTTTTTACTCAATTATTACTAAGCTTAGTTTTATTTTAAATGTTTTTTCCAATTAATCATGTGCATGCGAGGTAAAATAGAATAGTTTATTCCATGTACTTATTCATTTCTTTTATCACTTGTATATTAATTTACAAATAAGTTCATATGCATTCCTTTGCATAAAAATTCACTACTTTAATCATTCATTTACATATTGACTTATTAAAGCATTATTTTATTTGCTCGTTTATTGTTTCGCATGTATTAATCAATCAACTTTAACCCCGCCTCCCTCTGCCGCACCACCGTCGACCAGCCGCCTCACGGTGCTGCTCCTCTAGCGAAAACCGTCTCCAGGTTGCGTCCATATCTTACACACACACGCCTACACACACTCATGCCTGCACACTGACACAAACACATATGCCTATATACACACACACACACACACGAACGCCTACACACACACACACATGCGGGTACACACACAACACGCGCACACACATGCATGCATACATACACACACACCCACCCACACACATGAGTCCACACAAACACACGCATACACTCTCGTGATTGCAAAAAACATAATTTAAATTCAAGATGCCAAAAATTCAAATTACTATAATTTTTTTGTTTATTCTTTCACTATCTCTTTATTAATTTATTAATTATTTTAGTTCATCATTTATTTAACCCAAAATGGTGTTGATAATCAGATAGAAAATATTTCAGACAAAAAATATTTTATTTTTCACTTTGCCCCTTGATAAAAAAAGGGGGGGGGGGATTCCTTATGTGCTGTAATTTTTGAAACAAATTTCCAATTTGCAACAAGTAAGTTATTTTAACTCTTATACTTTGCCCCACATTCCCGTACTTCAAACTTAAGACACCACTTATTGTATGATGGTTTGCTAAAAAAATTTGTCAAGTGTGACTAGATAGCCTTAATATTCCAAAGCAAACAAATGAAATTGTTTGCTCACCGAACATACTTACTACAAAATTAATTGCTTCCAGTTCATCAACCACATCTCTGTTGTCAAGCTTAAGCTGCAGTGAATTAGTTATTGTTTTATGGCATTTGTATTGTAACAAGTTGGTGTTGTTCGAATTCTCGTAAATTCCCCTTTTTTCTAAAAAGAAAAAGCTATGTTTTGATACAATTTTCTAGGGATTTACCAAACACCTCAGTGTGCTGAATACTGATAATAATATAATACAGCCGGACCTCCATATATCCAAGTATGAACTTACGAAGAAAAGATTCCATTTATAGAAATTTAGAAGCTTAATTTTATTAGAATTACTACTAAAACATTAAAGTTCAATCTAATTTTTCTGGAAAAACTACATTACTCATTTATTTGTGAATTATATTACATAAAAGTTAATGATTTAAAAAAGAAAAACAATAAGAAACTTTCTTTTTTTATTGTTTTTAAATAAACAGTATGCCAGACATTGGATAAAATCATCATAGCTGTATTCCTTAAAAAGAAAAGAAAAAATTTATGAATAGCCAATTTTACCAACAGTTCACCAAAGAAATGTTTGCATTTATTGAATCCTCTACTTCATTAGAAATATTTTTCGAAAATTGAAGTCCAGAACCTGTAGTCAGAGACACCTCCAACATTTCATTTTTGATTAAATTCAAAAAATTGCATTTTTATCCCTCCCCCTTCTGTTTTGCAAGGAGTTATGGCTTTTTCAAATACTTAACTATTTCTGTGTCCATTAAGAGGTTTTTTTTCTGCAAAATTTTAATATCTCTTAAGCAAATTTGAATCTTTCCAGTGTGTTCAAGTTAAACTTGAGATTTCCTACTGTAAAATTAAATAGTTTTTTCATTTGAATCAATGCATCAAGTTGTAAAGTAAAATGCAGTTGTACTTTACTAATCAAAATCATATATTTTTTTAAAGTTAAAATTTTTAAAATGTTTTTTTGGTTTAAGTGGTTTTTTTTTCCATTCCCTTTCAAAAATTGCATTCATTTTTTTTTTAAATTAGAGGGAAGGAGAGAATCCCATCCAATCAAATCAACTCTAACTAACCCCCCCCCTCTTTGTTCCCTTTATATACATGCGTGCGTGTGTGTGTGTGTGTGGAAAAACTAACCCAACTGTCATGAGTATTTCCTGTTTCATTCATTGACAAAAAATGTTTCATTCAAATGTTTAGAGTGGTATTAGTTTTGCAAAATGTATTTTAAAAACTAGCAAATTTGCCACTAAATATAAGTTTTTTTTTCTTTCCAGGAATCAGGACTTCTAATCAGAAAAATAGCTCTTTTAGTCCTTTTTTTAATTTTAACTTTCCCCTTTTATTTCTAACTAGCAGTACCCGCACCGCGATGCCCGTGCTAAAAATTTAATGGAAATCCAATGAATAAAAAAAAATTTACGCCTGCTCTCCCTCTGATGTAAAATGATAATTTTTCTTTGTATAAAATGCGTACACACCATTTCAAAGAAAAAAAAACCTATTAAAGTTTCTTTGGAACTTAAAACTTTTTGTCAAATCATTAAATTATATTTACAGATACTTTAAAACTCTATTTAGCAAGTGAAGCGGTTTTTTTGCAATTTGAAATATTTCGCAAAATAAACAAAATAAGACATCAAATAATATCTTTCAAATGTAAAAACTACCAAAATATCACGAAACAGGCAATGACTTCGTTCAAATGTTGACGAGTAGAAGCAATTTTCACCTCTATCATACCTTAACGGGCAACTTTCTAGCTTAGGTATAAAAATTGATACAATTAAAGCTAAAAAAAAATGCAGAAGTTGGGGCCTGCAACTTTCTGATATTTAGTCAGAGCCTGAACTCATTCTTTGGGCTTCTTACCCTTGGAAAGGATAAGATTTGAAAACTTTCTGTTGGTTGGTGTCGACATGTGCGTGGTGTACACGTGATGTGTGAAGGGTTAAACCCCACGTAGATATTTTGCGAAACTGATTGATCGTCACTGCATTTTATTTAAGTATTAACAAGTGCTGTGATACTTAGTAGTATTGTATTTTCTTTAAAAATTTTTCAATTATACTTCAAGAATATAATATTTGCCATTATACTTTTTTAAAATTTACTTCAAGATATCATGTTAGGTATTCAACTTCTCTTAATAGCCAACTTAATGTAATAATATATTTTAATACTAGTTGAAATTTGTATGTGTCCCACCAGTACAGTTTTAGTTCAATAACTTTTGTGGCATTTTTCTTCATTTGTATAATATTTTTCCAACTTGCATGTCTGTCTGGAGGGGCACATTTAAATGGTAGTTTATGTACAGGTAAGGACTTATGACCAAACCCAATCCTCCACGTTAATTCTGCCTCCTTTGGTGCATACTAGGTGAGTCAACTCTCTTGGGCAAAACTTTAAGGCAGGTCAGATGGGAGGGTAAAGAGTAAGAATCTTATTCAACATATGGTCACAAGTGCAATGCTGACGCGCTACATGCACACAGAGCTAGAAACTGATGGATGCAAAAGGAGTCTCAAGTTTATTACACAAAGAAAATTTTACGTAAGAGTTTTGATTTTAAAAAAAGGTTTAGAGCTAGGCCGTGATCTATAAATTTTGAGGCCCCCTGCAAAAAATCAGCAGGACCCCTAACCGCCTACTGGTTTTCTGTGCCATTAGGGGCTGCTGGCACTTTTAGTGCCCCTCCACCCTTGTGGGATCTGCAAGTAGTTAGAAGTTACGACCTGTAGTATCTAATATGTGCTGTCCCAACAAAAGAGCAGCAATAATAAAAGTTTATTCAAAATGGCTTGTTAGTGCGATATTAAGTGCTTTGTTATTGCCACACATGTATTACAGCTATAGGCTATGAATTTCAGCCAACTACTTTAAACCTTTCTTGAAAGCTAAAGTGTTGTGTAAAATCTTCTTTATGTAATGTGTGTGTGTGTGAATTTTACCGGTTTTGCTTCCATCAGTTTTTCCAGCTTTGTGTGGATACAGCTCATCAGCCTTGTGCGACCATAGCTTCCTACGTGATTCATGCTTTTTATCCTCCCCTCTGTACCCCTTAAAGTTTTGCTCGAGAGTTTCGACTCACCCTGCATGTATAAATTTTTGGGTGTATTTGGAAGTTTAAACTCAAATAAGGTGTGGGTTTATTTAATAACCTTGCAGTCAGTGTGATAACCATATTATGATAATGTCCTCATGAAATTTGTTCATTTTATAGCATCTCTGTAATATTATATTGGGTTTAGTATTTACTTTGTGTGAAATTTCAAAGATATTTTACATCCACATTCAAAGCATATTAATACATATATTTTTGTACCTAAAAGTAGATAAAAGGCTTAAGTGATCCTAAAAGAAACCTTTAAATTCAAGTCATGAAATTTTTGGTGTGAAACACTGTATGCAGGGTCTATACACTATTCAATTTTCGGGCCCCTTCCAAAATTTAATTCTGTATCTGCCCCCTAATGACATATCCAGGGCATGTAAAATTTTCGGTGTGGCATGAATCTTTGTAGTTTTTGATCAAAAATGTCTTCTAAAACTTGATTATTTCATATTTTATTGAAAAGTTACTGTAGCTCAAAATCGATTGCAAATGGTACCGCTAAAATCATATTTGGACAAATAAAAATCATTAGTCATCATATAAAGCTGTTAAATTATTTTTTTTGTCTGATTAATGCTATACGACACATTCAAATGTTTTTATTCATATACAAAAGTAAAAACTGGGTATGTACAAATTTCATTCCAGCATGTATAAACATGCCTGGCTGGGCATGTAAAATTGTAAATGCTTTTCTAGCCCTGCATTTCAAGTTCTTGGTGTTCTGAGAAAATACGGCAGTTGTCTTAGAGTGATTTTTTACCATTTTAGGCTATTTTGTGTGTACACTTTTGTTCAAAGGTAGTGAAAAGCACTTATTTTTGCAGGTTGTAGATTTCACAAAAGGAAGATATTGTGATTTTGCCAATTTCATTTGAACAGAACCAAAAGTTGATCATATACAAACAGTTGAAATACGTCCAAAACTTAAATCTTTGGATTATGACTGGCTAGCAAAAATTAATGCCTTGCAGAAAATTCTAAGTTCTCGATAAGATGTGAAGTTAATGCTCATTTTGTTTATGGGCTATAAATATTGTAATTTCTTTTAAGTTGCACTATATATGATGTGGGTTCAAAATATGTCTCACTGCAGTGTAATGTTCTGCATTAGTTTGAGGCGTTTCAAAGTGCTACGTTAGAAATACTTTATTGCTTTATTTTATTTGTTTTGTTATTTGTTCATTCTTTTTTTTTTTAGAGCAAAATGAGAAAATATCTACTGAAAAGAGGGAAGGACTCCTCTGGAATTGAGACCGAGATGAGAGAAGGAACAAATATTTATCCGATAAAATTCAGAATCTGCGTTATAATAAAGTTTAATTGAATAAATTTGATTTTAAGTGTTCTTTGTACTTTTATTTTCCTATTTATTGCATGCCATTTTTATTTAGCACTGGAAAGGTTAGTAATTTATTATATAAGTCTGAAATGAATTTTATAATAACCTCGGTGAAAGACACTTGTTTAATGCTATAAAAGTGAAAAATTAAACCAACAGTGGGTGGTAAGAAGGTAGCTGGAGTAGCAGAAATTAAAGCAAGACAAAAGGTAGAAATCAAGCTAGAAAAGCAACAGATGGTAGAAACTATGGTAGACTAGCAACAAATAAAAGCAGTGTGTGCTAGAAATCTTGCTATAAAAGCAAAAAATAAAAGCAGCATGTGCTAGAAATCTTGCTTTGCAAGCAGGAGAAAAAACCAACGTATGCTAGAAATCTTGCTACAAAAGTCAAAAAATAAAAGCAACGTATGCTAGAAATCTTGCTACAAAAGTCAAAAAATAAAAGCAACGTATGCTAGAAATCTTGCTAGAAAAGCAAAAATAAAAAGCAACAGATGCTAGAAATCTTGCTAGTCTAGCTTAAAAATAAAGCAACAGATGCTAGAAATCTTGCTATAAAAGCAAAAAATAAAAAGCAACAGATGCTAGAAATCTTGCTATAAAAGCAAAAAAATAAAAGCAACATATGCTAGAAATCTTGCTACAAAAGCAAAAATAAAAAGCAACAGATGCTAGAAATCTTGCTATAAAAGCAAAAAATAAAAAGCAACAGATGCTAGAAATCTTGCTAGACTAGCTTATAAATAAAGCACCCTGTGGTAGAAATCTTGCTAGAAAAGCAAACAATAAAAGCAACACAAGCTAGAATTGGTATGCTTTAAAGCATGAAAAGTGTTCCAAAACACTGCATGGCATGCTAGTAAGTTTGCTAGAAAAAGCAAAGATTTTTGCTAGTTTATGCTAGTTTTTCTTGCTAGAAATTAGCATGTGATGCTATAAAGCAAACAATTTCTAGCATGAATTTTGACCTGGGTGGCAGGGTTGGTTGTCTGGCTGTCTAGTTAGTTGTTTGGTTAATTGGTTGGTCGATAGGTTGGCTGGCTGGCTGTTCCTGGCTTGATGGTTGAGCGGGTGGTTGGGTTTGGTTTGTTGACTGCCTGGCAGGGTTGGTTGGCTGGCTGTCTAGTTAGTTGGTTGGTTGGTTAATTGGTTGGTCGATAGGTTGGATGGCTGGCTGTTTCTGGCCTGGTGGGTGAGCGGGTGGTAGGGTTTGGTTTGTTGGCTGCCTGGCAGGGTTGTTTGGCTGGCTGTCTAGTTAGTTGGTTGGTTGGTTGGTTAGTTGGTTGGTCGATAGGTTGGCTGGCTGGCTGTTTCTTACTTGGTGGGTGAGCGGGTGGTAGGGTTTTGTTTGTTGGCTGCCTGGCAGGGTCGGTTGGCTGGCTGTCTAGTTAGTTGGTTGGTTGGTTGGTTAATTGGTTGGTCGATAGGTTGGCTGGCTGGCTGTTTCTGACTTGGTGGGTGAGCGGGTGGAAGGGTGTGGTTTGTTGGCTGCCTGGCAGGGTCGGTTGGCTGGCTGTCTAGTTAGTTGGTTGGTTGGTTGGTTAATTGGTTGGTCGATAGGTTGGCTGGCTGGCTGTTTCTGGCTTGGTGGGCGAGCGGGTGGTAGGGTTTGGTTTGTTGGCTGCCTGTCAGGGTTGGTTGGCTGGCTGGCTGTTTCTGACTTGGTGGGTGAGCGGGTGGTAGGGTTTGGTTTGTTGGCTGCCTGGCAGGGTCGGTTGGCTGGCTGTCTAGTTAGTTGGTTGGTTGGTTGGTTAATTGGTTGGTCGATAGGTTGGCTGGCTGGCTGTTTCTGGCTTGGTGGGTGAGCGGGTGGTAGGGTTTGGTTTGTAGGCTGCCTGGCAGGGTTGGTTGTCTGGATGTCTAGTTAGTTGTTTGGTTAATTGGTTGGTCGATAGGTTGGCTGTCTGGCTGTTTCTGGCTTGGTGGGTGAGCGGGTGGTAGGGTTTGGTTTGTTGGCTGCCTGGCAGGGTTGGTTGGCTGGCTGTCTAGTTAGTTGGTTGGTTAATTGGTTGGTCGATAGGTTGTCTGGCTGGCTGTTTCTGGCTTGGTGGGTGAGCGGGTGATAGGGTTTGGTTTGTTGGCTGCCTGGCAGGATTGGTTGGCTGGCTGTTTAGTTAGTTGGTTGGTTGGTTTTTTAATTGGTTGGTCGATATTTTGGCTGGCTGGCTGTTTCTGGCTTGGTGGGTGAGCGGGTGGAAGGGTGTGATTTGTTGGCTGCCTTTCAGGGTTGGTTGGCTGGATGTCTAGTTAGTTGGTTGGTTAATTGGTTGGTCGATAGGTTGGCTGTCTGGCTGTTTCTGGCTTGGTGGGTGAGCGGGTGGTAGGGTTTGGTTTGTTGGCTGCCTGGCAGGGTTGGTTGTCTGGCTGTCTAGTTAGTTGGTTGGTTAATTGGTTGGTCGATAGGTTGGCTGGCTGGCTGTTTCTGGCTTGATGGGTGAGCGGGTGGTTGGGTTTGGTTTGTTGACTGCCTGGCAGGGTTGGTTGGCTGGCTGTCTAGTTAGTTAGTTGGTTGGTTGGTTAATTGGTTGGTCGATAGGTTGGCTGGCTGGCTGTTTCTTGCTTGGTGGGTGAGCGGATGGTAGGGTTTGGTTTGTTGGCTGCCTGGCAGGGTTGGTTGGCTGGCTGTCTAGTTAGTTGGTTGGTTGGTTGGTTAATTGGTTGGTCTTTAGGTTGGCTGGCTGGCTGTTTCTGGCTTGGTGGGTGAGCGGGAGGAAGGGTTTGGTTTGTTGGTTGCCTGTCAGGGTTGGTTGGCTGGCTGTCTAGTTAGTTGGTTGGTCGATAGGTTGGCTGTCTGGCTGTTTCTGGCTTGGCGGGTGAGCGGGTGGTAGGGTTTGGTTTGTTGGCTGCCTGGCAGGGTTGGTTGGCTGGCTGGCTGTTTCTGGCTTGATGTGTGAGCGGGTGGTTGGGTTTGGTTTGTTGACTGCCTGGCAGGGTTGGTTGGCTGGCTGTCTAGTTAGTTGGTTGGTGGGTTGGTTAATTGGTTGGTCGATAGGTTGGCTGGCTGACTGTTTCTGACTTGGTGGGTGAGCGGGTGGTAGGGTTTGGTTTGTTGGTTGCCTGTCAGGGTTGGTTGACTGGCTGTCTAGTTAGTTGGTTGGTTGGTTGGTTAATTGGTTGGTCGATAGGTTGGCTGGCTGGCTGTTTCTGGCTTGGTGGGTGAGCGGGTGGTAGGGTTTGATTTGTTGGCTGCCTGTCAGGGTTGGTTGGCTGGCTGTCTAGTTAGTTGGTTGGTTGGTTGGTTAATTGGTTGGTCGATAGGTTGGATGGCTGGCTGTTTCTGGCTTGGTGGGTGAGCGGGTGGTAGGGTTTGGTTTGTAGGCTGCCTGGCAGGGTTGGTTGTCTGGATGTCTAGTTAGTTGGTTGGTTAATTGGTTGGTCGATAGGTTGGCTGTCTGGGTGTTTCTGGCTTGGTGGGTGAGCGGGTGGTAGGGTTTGGTTTGTTGGCTGCCTGTCTAGTTAGTTGGTTGGTTAATTGGTTGGTCGATAGGTTGTCTGGCTGGCTGATTCTGGCTTGGTGGGCGAGCGGGTGGTAGGGTTTGGTTTGTTGGCTGCCTGGCAGGGTTGGTTGGCTGGCTGTCTTGTTAGTTGGTTGGTTGGTCGGTTAATTGATTGGTCGATAGGTTGGCAGGCTGGCTGTTTCTGGTTTTGTGGGTGAGCGGGTGGTAGGGTTTGGTTTGTTGGCTGTCGGGCAGGGTTGGTTGGCTGGCGTTCTAGTTAGTTGGTTGGTTGGTTGGTTAATTGGTTGGTCGATAGGTTGACTGGCTGGCTGTTTCTGGTTTGGTGGGTGAGCGGGTGGTAGGGTTTGGTTTGTTGGCTGACTGGCAGGGTTGGTTGGCTGGCTGTCTAGTTAGTTGGTTGGTTGGTTGGTTGGTTATTTGGTTGGTCGATAGGTTGGCTGGCTGGCTGTTTCTGGCTTGGGGGGTGAGCGGGTGGTAGGGTTTGGTTTGTTGGTTGCCTGGCAGGGTTGGTTGGCTGGCTGTCTAGTTAGTTGGTTGGTTGGTTGGCTAATTGGTTGGTCGATAGGTTGGCTGGCTGGCTGTTTCTGGCTTAGTGGGTGAGCGGGTGGTAGGGTTTGGTTTGTTGGCTGCCTGGCGGTGTCGGTTGGCTGGCTGTCTAGTTAGTTGGTTGGTTGGTTAATTGGTTGGTCGATAGGTTGGCTGGCTGGCTGTTTCTGGCTTGGTGGGTGAGCGGGTGGTAGGGTTTGGTTTGTTGGCTGTCTGGCAGGGTTGGTTGGCTGGCTGTCTAGTTAGTTGGTTGGTTAATTGGTTGGTCAATAGGTTGTCTGGCGGGCTGTTTCTGGCTTGGTGGGTGAGCGGGTGGTAGGGTTTGGTTTGTTGGCTGCCTGGCAGGGTTGGTTGGCTGGCTGTCTAGTTAGTTGGTTGGTTGGTTGGTTAATTGGTTGGTCGATAGGTTGGCTGGCTGGCTGTTTCTGGCTTGGTGGGTGAGCGGGTGGTAGGGTTTGGTTTGTTTGCTGCCTGGCAGGGTTGGTTGTCTGGCTGTCTAGTTAGTTGTTTGGTTAATTGGTTGGTCGATAGGTTTGCTGGCTGGCTGTTCCTGGCTTGATGGTTGAGCGGGTGGTTGGGTTGGGTTTGTTGACTGCCTGGCAGGGTTGGTTGGCTGGCTGTCTAGTTAGTTGGTTGGTTGGTTAATTGGTTGGTCGATATGTTGGATGGCTGGCTGTTTCTGGCTTGGTGGGTGAGCGGGTGGTAGGGTTTGGTTTGTTGGCTGCCTGGCAGGGTTGTTTGGCTGGCTGTCTAGTTAGTTGGTTGGTTGGTTGGTTAGTTGGTTGGTCGATAGGTTGGCTGGCTGGCTGTTTCTGGCTTGGTGGGTGAGCGGGTGGTAGGGTTTTGTTTGTTGGCTGCCTGGCAGGGTCGGTTGGCTGGCTGTCTAGTTAGTTGGTTGGTTGGTTGGTTAATTGGTTGGTCGATAGGTTGGCTGGCTGGCTGTTTCTGACTTGGTGGGTGAGCGGGTGGAAGGGTGTGGTTTGTTGGCTGCCTGGCAGGGTCGGTTGGCTGGCTGTCTAGTTAGTTGGTTGGTTGGTTGGTTAATTGGTTGGTCGATAGGTTGGCAGGCTGGCTGTTTCTGGCTTGGTGGGTGAGCGGGTGGTAGGGTTTGGTTTGTTGGCTGCCTGTCAGGGTTGGTTGGCTGGCTGTCTAGTTAGTTGGTTGGTTGGTTGGTTAATTGGTTGGTCGATAGGTTGGCTGCCTGGCTGTTTCTGACTTGGTGGGTGAGCGGGTGGTAGGGTTTGGTTTGTTGGCTGCCTGGCAGGGTCGGTTGGCTGGCTGTCTAGTTAGTTGGTTGGTTGGTTGGTTAATTGGTTGGTCGATAGGTTGGCTGGCTGGCTGTTTCTGGCTTGGTGGGTGAGCGGGTGGTAGGGTTTGGTTTGTAGGCTGCCTGGCAGGGTTGGTTGTCTGGATGTCTAGTTAGTTGTTTGGTTAATTGGTTGGTCGATAGGTTGGCTGTCTGGCTGTTTCTGGCTTGGTGGGTGAGCGGGTGGTAGGGTTTGGTTTGTTGGCTGCCTGGCAGGGTTGGTTGGCTGGCTGTCTAGTTAGTTGGTTGGTTAATTGGTTGGTCGATAGGTTGTCTGGCTAACTGTTTCTGGCTTGGTGGGTGAGCGGGTGATAGGGTTTGGTTTGTTGGCTGCCTGGCAGGATTGGTTGGCTGGCTGTTTAGTTAGTTGGTTGGTTGGTTTTTTAATTGGTTGGTCGATATTTTGGCTGGCTGGCTGTTTCTGGCTTGGTGGGTGAGCGGGTGGAAGGGTGTGATTTGTTGGCTGCCTTTCAGGGTTGGTTGGCTGGATGTCTAGTTAGTTGGTTGGTTAATTGGTTGGTCGATAGGTTGGCTGTCTGGCTGTTTCTGGCTTGGTGGGGGAGCGGGTGGTAGGGTTTGGTTTGTTGGCTGCCTGGCAGGGTTGGTTGTCTGGCTGTCTAGTTAGTTGGTTGGTTAATTGGTTGGTCGATAGGTTGGCTGGCTGGCTGTTTCTGGCTTGATGGGTGAGCGGGTGGTTGGGTTTGGTTTGTTGACTGCCTGGCAGGGTTGGTTGGCTGGCTGTCTAGTTAGTTGGTTGGTTGGTTGGTTAATTGGTTGGTCGATAGGTTGGCTGGCTGGCTGTTTCTGGCTTGGTGGGTGAGCGGGTGGTAGGGTTTGGTTTGTTGGCTGCCTGGCAGGGTTGGTTGGCTGGCTGTCTAGTTAGTTGGTTGGTTGGTTGGTTAATTGGTTGGTCGATAGGTTGGCTGGCTGGCTGTTTCTGGCTTGGTGGGTGAGCGGGTGGAAAGGTTTGGTTTGTTGGCTGCCTGACAGGGTTGGTTGGCTGGCTGTCTAGTTAGTTGGTTGGATGGTTGGTCAATTGGTTGGTCGATAGGTTGGCTGGCTGGCTGTTTCTGGCTTGGTGGGTGAGCGGGTGGTAGGGTTTGGTTTGTTGGCTGCCTGGCAGGGTTGGTTGGCTGGCTGTCTAGTTAGTTGGTTGGTTGGTTGGTTAATTGGTTGGTCGATAGGTTGGCTGGCTGGCTGTTTCTGGCTTGGCGGGTGAGCGGGTGGTAGGGTTTGGTTTGTTGGCTGCCTGGCAGGGTTGGTTGGCTGGCTGTCTAGTTAGTTGGTTGGTTGGTTGGTTAATTGGTTGGTCGATAGGTTGGCTGGCTGGCTGTTTCTGGCTTGGTGGGTGAGCGGGTGGTAGCGTTTGGTTTGTTGGGCTGCCTGGCAGGGTTGGTTGACTCTGTGTAGTTAGTTGGTTGGTTGGTTGGTTAATTGATTGTCTAGTTGGCAGTTGTTTGGTGGTTGGTCAATTGTTTGTTGGTGCCTGGATAGGTTGGCTGGCTGGCTGTTTCTGGCTTGATGGGTGAGCGGGTGGTAGGGTTTGGTTTGTTGGCTGCCTGGCAGGGTTGGTTGGCTGGCTGTCTAGTTAGTTGGTTGGTTGGTTGGTTAATTGGTTGGTCGATAGGTTGGCTGGCTGGCTGTTTCTGGCTTGGTGGGTGAGCGGGTGGTAGGGTTTGGTTTGTTGGCTGCCTGGCAGGGTTGGTTGGCTGGCTGTCTAG